>NW_027070236.1:0-10255 GCF_002906115.3 Quercus suber
GGTTTGGCCCTCAAAGTGTCATCTCACCTAGTAGTATTTTCTATGATAGTTTCACTTTGTGAACAAATTCTTGTCTATTGTGGATTGTTTATATGAGTTTATTTGTTATTTGAATGTTATCAAATTAACTACCTTGAATACCCCCTCAAAAAAAAAAAAAAAAAAAACTACCTTTAATAAGAATTGGGTTAATCAATATAAAATTTGGTAGTTAAGCCTAGTTGCACCGACATGCCATTTTTGAGAAGTACCGGTGTTCAACACGTGTCGACACAGATACCGTACGACTACCGACTCCAGTGTTTCAGTTGTGTTCTTCTTCTTCTTTTTCGCTTCTCCGACACAACACCGACATGGCTTCGACACGGTGGACACGCTAGCAATGAAAAGAAAAAAAAGAGAGAAGAAAATCATAGATTTTGATAGATGGACAAATCATTACCGTTGATTTTGTGATATACACTAAAACAAAAAGCTTAAACCCACAACTCAACCCTCCCTTTGGCCTTTACCCGCTGCCCTCTGTCCCTCGCTGGTGCTAGATCGGGCTAATCAGTGAGTCAGCGAGCTCCATAGACAATCGTCGTCAACGCTGTCCCTCTCTCTCTCTCTCTCTCTCTCTCTCTCTCTCTCTCTCTCTCTCTCTCTCTCTCCTCTCTCTCTCTCAACGGACAAGTTCGACCTCTTCTCTTCTCTCTCTCTCTCTCTGCTTTTTTTTTTTTTTTTTTTCTTTCTTTCTTTCAGATATGCTTTGGTGAATGGGTGTACTATTGTTATTTATAATGCATTTTTTGTTTTTTTTTTTTTAATCCTACTCTCACTATCACTGTGTTATACTGTATATATAACTATATATATATATATATATATATATTTTTTTTTATAATTTTTTACTCAGCCCTGCAAAATTTGATAACTTATTTGATAACATAAAATAAGTATTTAAATATTAATGTCTTGAAATTTGCAAAGATTAAAGTACTTAAAATAAGTATTTAAAATTTTCTTGCAATACTTAAATAAGTATCAAATCTTGCCTTGCAAAGCTTAGAGTACTTAAAATTTTGCAAGGCAAGATTTGATAACTTATTTTAAATGCTACAATATCTTCTCTTGAAATCATGTCTTGATTTGGTCTTCAATTGCATGAAAGTAAATAAAAAATTATATTTGCTTGTAATTAGGAGCATTATAACTTTTGAGAGCCTTATAACTCAATTGACACCTTCAAATATTTCATCCAAGATGTCTAGGGGTAAAAAAAAAAAAAAAAAAAAAAAAAAAAGATCCGCTATAAAAGGTTGTTGCGGTATAGAATGTACTCATAAACTATAAATCCCGTACACGTAGATAGTCACTGTACCTAAGCTCCCCGCTTCACAAACGATTTCTGCTTGGAAACTAATCTCTCGGCCACTCCAAGAACTACTTAAAGATTTGGATTCTTCTATGCGTTTCTGTGATCAAAGTCCAAGACTCCAACACACAGTAGGTAATCAAGTTCTTCGAACAATAAGGCCTCTCAAGTATAGTCAATTGGAGAGGTTTGGAAGACTATGGAAATATGGAATTATCTCTCTAGGTATTCTCTTTTTTTTTTTTTTTTTCAACGGTCTTTTCCTTTCTAGATATGAGGATTTAATTTTGGCTTTTATACGTGTATGGTTTGGGGTTGAGGTGCCTACAACATCTGCCTTGTAAGTAAAAATTTGTAATTTCCATAATAAGGTTTTGATCAAATGGGGATTATCGAGTGTTTACCTAAACTTTATATCTTAACTTCATTCTCACTTGAACGAAATCATGTCTTGTACAATGAATAGACATTTTATTCGACCTAAATTTGGTTCATATTACGTAATACATAATCCAAATTTACAACATATTTTTATAATGAAATAAACTGATATTGAAATTTTGTGACAAATTAATCATTGAGATAAAAACTTATGTTTTGAGGCCAGTATTAACTGTATTTTGAGAAAAACCATAACATAGGACTCGCATTCAACTAATCACTTAATCGTATTACACTTTTGACCAAAAACATGATAGTGGAACTTGAAAAAATAAGTTACCAAGGCAAAAAAAGAAATAAATAAAAAACACTTATTGTGGGATCCACTTTAGATTGACAAATAATAAACTTTTTCCACAATTATCTTATGTGATAGACTGTAGTTTTTTGTTTATTATTTTTACATAAATCACACGTTCCTACTATTTTTACTTCCACCCATCACAATTTGTCGCATCAGAATTGTGATAAAGATATGTCATATAAGTTCATTGTACCAAAAAGAGATTGTGATAAACTTCCACCCATCACAATTTGTCGCATCAGAATTGTGATAAAGATATGTCATATAAGTTCATTGTACCAAAAAGAGATTGTGATAAACTAGCTCGTAATTTTAGTCCCAAACACACGGACATGTGAACCTCAAAACTTCTTCATGAAAACTCTCACAAATCACAATGCACAAAAACAATAACCAACGTCTCAAAAGCCATCCTCTAGAAGTGCACATATATTAATATACTAGTATTATACCCGTGCAATGTACGGCTTAATCAAAATTCATATATAAATAATTTTTTTATTAATTTACTTAAAATAAATAATAAAAATAAATGAATATTTTACTTTTAAGTTATATAATGAATGCATGTTGTGTGAGACTAAGGACCAAGGTATCATAAAATGCATATATATATATATATATATATGGGCTACTTTTTTGTTGTCTTAGGGAAACTATTTGCGTACTCCCTGGGAAACTTTTGCAGTCCCACATCGAAGCAACTCCCTACCTAAAAATATATATAAAATGATTTTCAATAATACATTGAACTTTAAGCCTCAATTAATCACATATATTTAAATGGAAAACTCTTGAATTTAATAGTTAAAAACTATCCAAAACAATAATTGAAATCATGTTTAAGTGATACCTCAATTCAATAATTAAGAACAATCTAAATTATTAAACATTTAAAAAATTTGAAGTAGAGAGAGACTCACATGAGAATTTAATTTTTGTAATTGAAAGCATGGAAGAAGGCATGAAACTTGAGTGAGTTTCACCCTACCAAGTTTAAGTTTAAACTTAAAGTTTCAGTCATGTACGTTGCACGCTACATGTGTGTGTATATGCATGAAAAATGACCTAAATTTAACATTTATTGTAAAAAAGAGGTAGTGTAGTCTTACTCATGTCTAACTGATTCTTATTATAATCCATTTGTTTTGCGGGGAGACAGAGAAACGCTTCCTTTGAAAAAGAAGAAGAAGAAGAAGTCAATGTATAATATATAATAGATAAGATATTAATCTTTGGAAGTGGTATCTCATACTGATTAGTATTTCAATTGTGGGTTTTGGTAGTTAGAAGTTAGTGCATAGTAGTTAATGATTAGAAAATTACTTTGAAATTTTTTAAATCAATCCCTTAAAAAAGTTTTGGTGGAGTTTAAATCACGTTAATAAATTATCTCTCTATTCATTTTTTTTTTAAATCATGTTAATAAAAAGTTATTGATAAAACTATTATTAGCAAACATTTCTAAGGCTTATCTTCTCTTTTTTTTTTTTTTTTTTTTTTTTTTTTTTTTTTTTTAGCAACCTCCTCTTTTCTGTCTGCATTGACTTTTTTTTCTATCTCAGGATTCAGATCATCCCGAACAACATTAAGAATCTCTTTTATATCCCCGTTGATGCTAGGACTAATGGCACTGTTATTGATTACTGGAATAGGGATATCAAAATTTGGCTGGGTCCCCGCAGAGAGGCAATAGAGGTTGTTGAGCTTCCGAGATGAGACGCAGACATGAATGATTTTCCCTGATATAATGGTGGTGGAGGAAGACCAAAGGAAGATAAGGATTAGGAGGAAGACAGCAGCTGGGATTCGATAAAAAAGGTTGATCAAAATTGAATAAGAGAAGCAAATTTCTCGTGCTTCTACTTTTTTGGATTGTTTTGATTTCTTTTTGGACACAGAAACTGCCATTTTTGGTAGCTAGGAACAATGTTTGTAACTGGTCTTAGTTCGGGTTTTCTAGTGGGGGAAAGTTTCATTGTCTCCTGGAATGATTTGAACATGGAAGCACGTATTATGAGATACGTGTGCACGTTTGAATGTGTCCTATAAGTTTGCACGTCGGAGACTAAAAAATTATTTTTGAAGGTGATGCCTCAGCATTATAATATAAATTTTGCAGGTCAGCACTGCCTTTGTTTTAGTTAGCATGCATGCTGATTGAACCTCTATTTTGTCCATGGACAAAGTATCAAAATACATAAATAGTCAAAGACGTGTGCTAGATTAATGTATAACTGGGACTGAACAAGCCATTTCTCTATTTTCTTCAGTTTCAGTACTCTGCCATTAAGAACAGCTCATATTTGTCAATTTAAATTATGCTCAAAATCATCAAATTGACTGAATCGTTGGTCAACTGATTGATCCCATAAACTGCTAAACCTACCATACCACATTTCCTATTCAACTAACGGTTTTTTTGTTTTTTGTTTGTTTTATTTATAAAAATAACATTTTTGTATGCTTAATGTACAAAATAAGACCATATTAATATAAAAAATGTTATGTCCACAACATTTTTACAACAAATCTTATATGATAGGTTGTTATAGGTTGTTATTGGTGAGGTAGAAAAGTAATTTCAATGATAAGTTCAAATGAAAATCAATATCAACTAACCACCGATAATTTGTTGTGAAAATGTTATAGACATAACATCTCTCTATTAATATCGGCTCCAGATTCCTTTTCCATGCCGTTGCAGTTGGATTTAAATGCTTTAGTGGAGCACTAGAGGGCAAAAATAAGTGGTACAAGTAAAACAACAAATATGTTTTTTTTTTTGAGAAATTAAAACAACAAATATGTAATTGTCCATTGTTGTTATTTTTTTCTTGGTTAACCCTTTAATAAGCTACTTTATTTTAGGCAGAATGGGAAGATACAAATTATTCATTATCCCTCAGTATCTGGTCAATTACAACTTTTAATTTAAGACATAGCAAGAAAAAAACATGCAGAACAAGGAGGAGTTGCAACATGGGTGATGAAGTTACATGAGCATAGAACCCAGGCTGGAAGACATACCAATCACCAATTTACAGCATACTATCCGTTCTAGCAGGCAGCCTGCGGAAGAAGTTGATAGGCACTGATGGAGACTTGTGGCGAAATCTTGGATGCCTCATCACATAAAACCCTGCCAAAGCTGCCACAGCCTGGAATGGTGTCACATACAACACTAGTGCAGCTACAAGGCAGAATGTAATGAAGATGGCTGTAGCACGAGGATCTCGCCAACTCAATAGATTCTGAAGTCGCTCCCCTTGAGTTGCAACATCACCAACCACAGTCTGAATTCTACCAGCCACACTCCTCAGCCGATCATACCTCATTCTCACCACATCTGGGCTCCGGCTTGTAGGGAATGAGTCAAATTCCTCATCTAGCTCATCAGAGAGCACAGCCTCAGCTTGTGAGAGCTTTGTGTTCATGTGGGGAGGATACCTTGGCCTGTACCGGAAGTTCCACACCCCTATTAGAAACATGTAGAGGAAAGCTGTTGGCAGTATCAGTTCTGGGAAACAAACAAGCATAAGAAAGAGCACATGAACTAGGACTGTTGTAATAGGATTCCTCCACAAGCAGATATCCCCAAACCATTTCCCAACAGCAAACAGTCCTGAGAAAACTGTCATTAGCCGGAAGAAATGAGCCTTGCTTCTCCTCATGCTCCAAAGGTGTGAGTCTATATCAGACATGTATTCCACAACTTCCTTTCTAAGTGGAGGCTCTGATCGACCTAACCGTGCTGCTACTACGTGGACAGCTTGGTGACGGAGCATGTCAACCTGCATAATGCCAAAAGGCCTTACATAGTGCATTTTTGGCAGTAGAGGTCGAGAGTATTGGTAAAGCATGTTCACAAATGAGGTGCATGTAAACCGTATTGCCAAATGTAGTTCCCCCATCTTCTTAACACCAGTAGGATGAAGAACCAGCAATGGATAAAAGTGTGTATAAATACGGCCTGTTTCAAGTGTGGAGATACGAACACGAACCTTCCCAATCTTCAGGTCCTTGTTACCATTTGAACCCTTTTCACCAAGCTGGCTGTTGTCAAATACACCTATGGTGATAACTGTAGCTGGATCAAACACCTCCCAAGTGTACTGTTCATTGTATTTTGGAGACAGGTTGTCAACAATGGTGCGTGTCCTGACCCATTTATGACCATACTTTGCTACACAGTATGTGTCAGATGTGCCCCTTCCATCTCGTGTCTTCATGGGATGAAGCCCTACAGCATTCAATATTCCAAGCTCTAAAACTCCAATTGGTGGCTTCCACAGTTGCTTCGCTGTGGGGCGGAGATCGCTGCTATAATGAGTGGACTCATCAAGAACATGGTATCCTCCATCTAGACTGACTCGGAGATGGAGTCGGCTAGAGAACTTTTCTTTTTTTAACTGATCTACATCCACAGCAATTGGCTTTTCTAGGTTGAACCAACGGGAATGGATCATACGGTCATCAGCACGCTTATCTACAGAGCTCAAGGGTATGATGACCCTTCCAATGATTTCATCTTTTCCAGGACCTACACGATCCTCAACTGATATGACCAGATGATCCTCAAAGGGTTCAGCAGCAACAAACAAAAGATCCTCATTCCAAAGAGAACACAGGGTCCGAGCCTGAACATTTTTGGTTTTCAAAACCTGGTTACCTATCTGTGCCTTAACATACACATCTGGGAAACGATTCTTCTCTGTTGGAACTAAGTCTTGCGCCTCAATAACATTAACACGCACGTACCACAACCGTGGTGCTTGATAGACTTTAGAACGTATTGCTGCAGAGATAGCTGATGTGCTATCAATAGGCATAGCTGCATCAGAATGCCATGCATCAGAAAAGGCCTCATCTGCTTGGGTGCCAATCCAAACTGCAAGCATCAGCTCGCCCTTAATCTTCTCACCCTTTTTATCCCCAAGCCTGTACCATTCTGGAGCCAAAGGGCTATCTGGAGGTAATCGCAATGGAACTTCATTGATGTCAAACCTTACGATGCCCACAAAATCATCTTTGATAAGATCTTTGTCCTTAATCACAACTTCCAGAACAGATGCCTGCATCCGGTCCTTCGAAAAGGCAAACACCTGATTCCACACTGGATTTTGCTGCTTCTCAAAATGTTTTGTAATCCCTTTATAATTTCCAATTTTCACCTCAACAAATGGATCAAGACTTCCTGTAACATCCATAGCAGGAAGATCACGGGCCTTAACAACCCTTACATAGAGAAAATGCATCTTTTCCACAAGATCATAAGTACTTGCAGTCTTGTCTCCGTGAATGACACGGCCCCCAACAACTCTTCCACCACCAAGGAAAGGGCTTGTCTCTTTTAGTGCATACTCAGCAGGTTGTGACGATGACGCAGAGTACATACGAACTACCTTTGAAGGCTGTGATTCCACTTTCATTTCATCAAACTCATATTTGGTTCCATGCTGGTGAACAGCTGCAGTTATAGGACTCGGAGCTGCAGAAGCAGAAGATTGATGTTGGTGGTGGTGAGTTGAGTTAGGGAGATGGTGGAAGGTGTGTCTTGACTCAACTTTGTGAGTGTTTGTGGCTGAATTTGGTACTGTTTGGGCTTGTGCATTAGTTATGCCTGGTTCCTTACTTGGCAAGGATTCAGAAGCAGGGATCGGAATAGAAGACTTTATGGTTGGGTCATCAGTAATAAAAACTTTTAAGCCTAGCTCTCCTCTTACTCGTGAGAAGAGGCCTCGCTTTTCCAAAGGGTAGTGCAAGACAACAGCATCAGAGTAAGGAACAAAAGACGTCCCAGTTAGGCTAATCTTCCCAAGGAAGGACCTGGAGTTGGTATCTTTGACATTATTGTAGATATAGGCATCAAGAGTGAGATAGTTGAGGTTGGAGGGATCAGATATGTTGAAGTAAAAGCTCTCATTCCAAACAGGGTTGAGATCCTTTTCTCTGATGGTGGTACGGAACTTTTGACCATCAAAGTAGAGCTCCACAAATGCACTGGATGAACCTAGCCCATCTTTAGGCAAGAGATTGTGGGCACTTACTACATCTACCCCTAACTTAAGGTTGTTCATCATGATGAATAGGCAGATAGGTTTGCTGAAGAGAATATGAACTACTGGAGAGAGAGCAAATAGCTACTGGTGCCTGCAAAGAAGAGGGTAGCTATCAATATGCGCAATTGCTTGCAACAATCTGTAAGAAAGAGATAAAATTTTATTTGAATAATTAATAGAAGCAATATACCTATGATAAACATCCAAAAATTAAAGCAGTAGAAGCTATACATCTATGAAATAAAACATTCTACTATGAGAGCAGTCAATGTACTCTAAAATGATCTAATACAAAAGCAACGAAAGAAAGGTCACAAGTCAGTAAATATGAGAATGCTTGGGCGTATCAGTGTGCACAATACTAACACGGCAACAAAGACAATAGAAAGATCAATTTCAACAACAATCAGAAAGTTGTAAAAGAATCAAAGTTGAATTGGTTTAACCAGTAAACAATAACGAAAGCACGAAAAAATCATAAACCACCCTCTCCCCCAACCTTAAAAAGTAAAAAATGAAATGAAATTCTAGCGGTGACTTTTGGCAAGGTAATGGAGGGCTTCAAATTGTGGTAGGCAGGGGAAACACATTTGATTTGTTCCAACAAAACAGACACAAAACCTTGCTATATGGGACCTTCTAAAGGACCTGACATACGAGTAAAACACAAGAATCTATCACCTAATGAAAGAGCTCTCAAAGATTTCATTAATAGATAGAGATTACCATGCCCAAGAAATCATTTTTTGGTAAATCAAATGCAGTGTCAGCGAAATAAACTGAGCATAATTCCTTGCAATTAACTGAAAGAGCAGGCAATAAGCCTTAAATTACAAGGCATGCCATCAAAGGACAAGCAAATATAATAAATAAAATAAAATAAAATAAATTGTGCAAGTACACCATTAGGGATGAAGTGACATGAGAAAAAGGGTTACACATTGCCTTTTAAGCCTTTGAAGATGTTTATCATGAGTGTAGCTCTCATAACTCATAAGTAGTTCAACTAAAATCATTCTTAATTTGAGATGAGAACATAGGAAAATGGAACCTTTTGCATAAGAATCTGGGGGCACACACAGTATGCTGGTGTGCCACTTAAAAAATACACCTCAGCTTGCAAACAAGCTTCATGTAGTCACATTCTACATTCCCTAAGAAAAAAAATCAAGCTTCGAATATTAACAAACTAAGAATTATTAACTTGTTCCCTACTTGAACCACACCAAAAAAGAAAAGAAAAAAAAAGAAAAAAAAAGAATAGATGACACTAGTTTAAAGATCTGGTCTTAAATTACAAATTAAAAATAAAATCCGCAAATGTAGAAGTAAACAAATCAGTTATGCAGTAAGTCATTAAAATATTAATGTGCACAAAAATTATGCATTGAATATTTATTACCACATAGAGAGTGATTTATCAGAATCTTTGCTATTAAAAAAAATTTAAAAAAAAAATAATAATCCAAACCCAATATTTTTCTCCTCCTTGCATTTAAAGTTCACGGGCTCTTTCTCAATGGAAAATTTGGTTAAAGAAGAAACCAGTGAGTAAAAAATTACCATCAGCGACCAACTCTTGTGATAGAGACAAAACAGAAAATTAAATTAAAAAAACCAAACTTTATAAACTATCATTTTCACCTTCTTCAAGAGTCAAATAGAAAGAAAAAGACAAACATAAGCAGAATCCACAATATATTCTCACATTTATCTTCTTCTAATTTTTTTATTGAGCTAATTTAATTTTTATAATTACTACCTAAGTAACACTAGAAAAGTACCCGGAAAATCCGAAAGCTAATTTACTTACTTGACTAAGACTAAAAGTGAGTCTTGAACTTAAACAAAATTATATAATTTAGACCCAGAAAGCACACAGGCCAAGACTTCTAAATCTTTTTCTAAAAAATTATTATCATGTGCATCGCTCCGTGGTAGAAGGATCTTGAAAATATTAAGCTTATTATATATTAGTAAAGAGTAATACTTTTTACTCTTCAAGCTAAAAGACCCTTAAACCCCGCTTCACACACATGAGCTTTACACATGAGGTTCCCACTGAATATACTTTCAAAAAAAAAAAAAAAA
>NW_027070236.1:12134-52607 GCF_002906115.3 Quercus suber
ATAAATAAATAAATAAATAAATAAAGGAGTTTCACAAGTGTTGCTTCGCCCTTACCAACCACAGTCAACCAGATGAGTCGACACACCACAAAACCCTTTGGTCAACACTGTACAGCTGCTCTCTATCATTGACTTGGTTTTGCTAATTGCAAGTAATACTATAGATTCATACTAAACAACAATATGATACTCTCTAATTTCCATGGAGACCGTGAAAGAGTAAACAACTTAACATTTCAGCCATGACTTCAAATATACTCCTAGTCCTAGCAAACTTTCAATGTTTTTATTCTTTGTTTTTCCTCCTTGGATGATGACTTGGCACTATTTACTAGTAGACTATAGACTCCAAAAATTGAGTAATTATAAAATATTCAGAGTATTATAAATGTATATTTTTTCTTTTTATATAATATTATGTTCTATAAATTACATTCATGGTATGGTTTACCATTCACGTAAAACTAAGAGAAATAAAGTAAGCATTTATGATTCCCATAACTCAGGGTATTCAATAATTTACTCCAAAAATTAAACATAATTTGAGACAAAAACTCATGCAGCATAAAGTCTTCTGTCAAATTCATAGCAACTCAATAATGCTAATGTGGATCTTTACCTCCTTTTTGGGTAAACCAGAACGGACGACACGTCCTAACCCTTTTTTAAAAAATTAGGTACACATTGTGAACCAGCAGAAACCAAGCACTAATAAAGAAAGAAACATGGAAATCTTTAGACTGCGTAAAACGTGGGACATTTTTTAAGTCTTTGGCTTGTGGGTGTGTAAATTGGAATTTTGGGCTTCACGGGCAGATAGTGCTGCAGCTGAATATTGACTTTGATGTGTACAAAATATGAATACGCTGGTTGACATAATTTTTTTCTTCTTTGTTTTTGAAAGATTGCGTAATTCTCCTTTTCATAATTTTTCCCTTCTTCGTGTGGTTGTAGAAAAGTTGGGAAAATGCGTAGCAGTACGGTTTATTTATTTTATTTGTTCTAATGGTGAAAATCCAAAATTCAATTTATATGTTTCACCAAAATTTATTTAAGCTCTTTAACTTTGTTTTTGTTCATTTATGTTCTTTAAATTTTAAGATTATTCAATTAAGATTTTTCTATCAATTTTTGTTATCTGTTGTGATTAATTTTCTAATTTTTTAAAATTTTCTTCAAGTTTTTTAAATTAAAAAAATTTAATTAATGATGGAAAAATATTTTTCAATTTTTTTTTCAAAAATTTTAACAAAAGTTAATGGAAATGTTTTAATCAAATAAATCTGAAATTTGGAAGATTGAAATGAATGGAAACAAAATTAAAAAATTGAAATGAATTCTGAATAAATTTAGAAGATGAGTTTTCTATTTTTTTTTTTTTTACTAAGTTCTAAGCTTCTTAAAGTTATTCAATGAAAGCATCAAGGGCACCGTTGAGATTATAAGATGATAGAGATACATGGATCATAGTCATAGCTCATAAATGTTTTATTGAACAATTTTGGTATATGATAACGGTCTGATGTGGGCAGTGTGGACGAATATACGATTTTTTTTTCCCTCATTAATCAGGTGCGAAGAACAGATGAGCGAATCCGGCTCTGTGCAGTGTCTATGTCAAGCATTTTGTCTTGTTGAGCACGTGACAAACTTACAATAATGTTCTGAACTTCTGATACTAGAGCCAAAAGGTTAATAGGTTGATTTTTGGATGGGTTTTTTTTTTTAAAAAAAAAAAACAATTTTGGTTTATATATATATATATATATTTATATTTTTTGTTATTATCAATTTAGTTCATATATTTTTGGTAGCAACTAATTTGATATTCTTATTTTTAACTAATTTGAAAATACCATATTGATCCATACATGATGTAGTCACTATCCATTTGATCCCTACATTTTTGTTTTGTTTTGTTTTGTTTTTTTTTTGTTTTTTTTTAAAGAAACTTGAAGCAAGAGCACTTACATATGGGATTACCGCTAGTACTTAGTGAAAAACAATCTAATCATCACTTGACACATACACAAATTGTAATAATTTGTGTGGCAAATTGTGTGTCCATATAAATTTTTTTTTTTTATTAAATTTGTGCTTCGTGTTATAAAAATCTAAAGAGCAAAATATTTTATGGGAAAAGAGAGGCAAGATTAGGTAGGAATTCAGGACTTGTGAATTCAAGTCAACATGCAGTGATATTTCTACCTCCATTGCTATCACCATACTCTTTTCTCACTATCTTTATTTTTTTCTTCTAGCTGAATTTTTTTCTTATTGAATTATGTCTGATTTTTTTTTTTTTCAAATCTCAATTATAAGATTTGGGGTATATCTAATTGTATAGTTTTTGTTTGGTTTTATGTGTGTCATATTTGGGTTTTTTAATAGATTTGATATTTGGGTTAAGATTTTTTCCTTCAAAAGTGTTTTCTTGGTTTTTTAGGCACTTCCTTACTTCTTTTTCATTCCTTATATATACTAAAATCAAGCGCAAAACATCAAGATCCACATGCACGCACAAACACTAAATTCTCTCTCAAAATTTTCTCTCTAATTGATCCACTGGATCCATCAAGGTTGCCCATGAGCATTGGATTGTTTCTAAAATAGCTAAGAAAGCCGGTTTGCTAAAATTTTACATAAATTTCACCAAAACTTATTGAAATGTTATGTGAAATTGAAGTTTTGGTTTGTTATATTACTGATATTACTTTTTTTTTTCCTTTAAAGATGTGTGAAAAAGTGTTTTTTTTATTAGATTTATCTTTTTTAACATTATGTGAATTGCTGTAGATCCTTTAAACATTTATGTCATACTATTTAGAGCAGGGCCCTTGGACACTCTCTGGGGACGCCAACCAATATTCTTTGGTCTCTTTTATTCTTTGTTTATAGATTCTTAGATCTATTTCATGTTCTTGTGTTTTAAGATAGTCTCTTGGATTGGTAATCTTGCTTTAATTTTTTTATCATGTATGGCTTTGATTAATTATAGATTTGAGCTTTGGGTAATGGTGTTTTTTTTAATAATTTTGAGTTGGGTATGGGTTTGTTTGAGTAATCGTTTTGCTTGCCTTCTTCTTTTTATTTTTATTTTAAAAAAAGAAGAAGATGTTTCATACTTTTTATAGTTGTTGATGTTTGGTTTCAATTCAATTCCAACTGAAGGGCAAGACCCATGAGTCAAGCTAAAAATTGCTGCCACGATTTCAATTTATTCTCTAATTCTAAATTGTTTCTTTCTTATTATTAGCTTTACTTATTCAACCTCTAATTTTGATTACATAATCTTTATCCTTATCAGTTATTCGCTCAAATCTATTGTATAAATTTGCTAACGTTATTAACCGTATTTGGTTAATTAGATTAGCTACCATTTTTTATTTGAAGAAATTCTAAAATTAGAGAATTTGGTATCTTAGAAAAGTAGAAAACATAAATAATTGTTTGTTGTGTTAGTTTCATCTGGCAAAGCTCGGTCCATTTATGTTGACCTCATTTCAAGTTATCCTTAAATATTTGAAATCTAATCATATTGGGCATGATTTGGACTCTTTAACTACCATTCACGTCGGTACTTTTTTGCATGTTTAAATTGATGGGGTCTCGGCAAGAAGAGCAATTTTGTTCGCTCAAGAAATTGGGATCAATCATTCAATTTTTTTTAGGGAGATTATCAATTCTCTTTGTAAGGGTGACATGTTATATTTAACTTTTGATTACTTAGTAAAAGATATGTTGTCCTTAGTTTACTCTGTTCAAAGTTTTTTCTTCTCTCATACTTATAGGCAAAGACAATGTTGTAGCATATGCTTTAGCTATGAAAGCAAGGCTTTCCTTTATTAGTTTAGATGGAATCTGTTCCTTTAGACATTGATAATTTTGTCCGAGCTGATTTACCAACAACTTGAATAAATATCATGATGATATGTTTCTCAAAAAATAAAAGAGGAGAGAGAGGGGGGGGGGGGGGTTAATGTGCTTCTGTTTATTTTTACTCTACTTGTATAGTTTTGTTAAGTGGTCAATTTTGATACATATATTGTGTCATTGCCTTTGTAGACCATGGCTAATCCAGGGTTGATAAGGATGGCCTATGAAATCATGAAGAAGATGAGGCCTAAAGATTTGAAAATAAATGTGAAGAGTTGAAGCATACCAATGAAGAGGAGATGGCTAATGCCACACTTGAAGAGCTAGCAGCTATGTGCCCATGCATCTGCTCAGTTCACCTATCTATTGAATGCATCCATTTCTCTATGAGAAAGATGGATCAATAAGCTTTTCTTTACAATGATAAAAAGCTGAGTTTGAGCTGATTACACATGGTAACTTAGGATGAAGGAGATTATGGACAAGAATTGAAGGAGATTATATACAAGCATGATACTAGTTTTGTGGGAGTAATCATCTTGTGCTTGTGAGGCTTTTCAAGTTAGTAAGGAGTGTCTGTGTGTATGTATCAATTAAGAAGATAATTAAAATTTTGTCTTGATAAATTTGAATGGTGAAAAAGAATGCATATGGCCAACCTAAAATTTTTTGAACTGAGGTTTAGTTGTTGTTGATACAATATATTATTTCATATAAATAAATATATAGAAAATGATCCAAAATTAATCTATGTATAATAATTATCTTATTAACTTAAAAGATTAATTTAAATTAAACATGTCATTTGAATATTTAAGGGTAAATTGAGAAAATCATTGTTAAAAAAATTGCTAATATAATATTTATATCTAAATTCAACTTAAAGGTGATATTACTTAAAATTTTTGTACTAATTCTGTATCTCTTTCTCTATGTTTGAAACTCACTGCCACCATATAAAAAAAAAAAAAAAATCCTGAACACCATCACCACCTCAAATTCTTTATTCACCACCACCAAAACCAATCACATTCTTTGTCTAAAAAGAAAAACCCAGAACACCATTACCATGTGTCTAAAACTCAACACCATTGGAGGTAAAAAAAAAAAAATCAACCAACCCACGACCCACCAACTAGCAGCCAAAATTAACCATGACCCACATCATAAACCCATCAAAATCATCGCCAAAATCAACCCATGACCTAGACAACTCAAATCGGTGATAGGCAAGACAGTAAGAAGGCAAAGTGACTAGGCGGCATGCAGAGGTGCGATGGGTGGTGGCAATGAGATATTGAAGGTTGGTTTGAAAGAATTAGAGAGGCGAGAAAGAAGAGGAATAAAAAAAAAAAAAAAAATTATGTTTAGCATTTGGGTTCATACCGTTCTAATAGTAGAATGGTATCGTTACAAATGCTTAAAAAATTTGGCTTTTAAAATATCTCATGTTGCTTGTTTTTTGGTGTTTGGTATGCTAAGAGCATTCCCATTAAGGGTGTCAAATGCCAAATATTTAGCGTTTGACATCCCAAACTCTAAAAAGTCACTCCCATCAAGCATTGTAAATGCCATAATTTTTGGCATTGATGAATAGTGCGGTCTCAAATTTGAGACCGCACTGTTCACTAATTGTATAAGTTATATTATTTTTTTATTCCGCGGGGCTCGCTTTCTTTTTTGCTTATTATTTCTTTCTCATTTCCGTTTCTTTGAGCCAACCATTTCTCTGCTCTTTGTCTCCCTCTGCTTGATGTCTCTGCCTCCCTCTTCGACGAAACCTAGACCAGAGCATCAAGCCAAGCCGATCGAAGTAGTCGTGGGTTGGAGTGTGGGTTTTTGGTTTGGAGCATGGATCGAAGGTTGGATTAAACCATGGTTTTAAAAACCGGTACGGTAAAAGAACCGGAAAAGGAGCCAAATACCGGTTTTATGGTCGGACCGAGGTCCGACCGATGGTCGAACCGGTGACGTCATAAATAATTTAATTATTATTTATTTAAATTATATAAATAATTAATAATTTTTTAATATACTAAAACTAACAAACCAATAGTAACAAATATGTTTCCTTTAAAAAAAATACAAGTATCTAAGTATATAATATAACATCTTTTTTAAGAATTTAACATAATAACATTACAAAACAATCATCCTTTAACATAATAAACTTTCAACAAAACCAAATAAATAAGTTCATTAGTTATTACATTTACATCCAAAGGCAAATAACAAATAAGTTCATTACATCCAAATAGCAAATAAGTTTTAAAGTTTCAAACAATCAACTACTAAGTTTTAAGACCCAAGCCTCATTTGTTACAAAGACAATTGAAATCAATATACCAAATGCTCCACCACTAGCATCATCATCCTCATCCTCATCTTCTTCATCTTGAACATGAATAGGATGATTTTTATCTCTAAATCCGGGAGGAGCATCATCTTCATCACCAAATGATTCCAAATTGATGTCATCATCATCCTCAATCAATTCATTGTCCATATCTATACAAATTCCAAAACCAAACCGGTTGTAGAAGCATGTTCATTAGATGGTATAGAGGCAAACTCCATTTCACTCAACAATTTCAGACTGGCAGCAACCATTTTATCAACAAATAAATTCATCAACACAACATACACAATCAATAGTATAATCCTCTGTAAATCAAATCCACAACATACACAAAATCAAAAATAAACTAAAATGCTATTGTAAACTAATAATTGAAGTTACCACTTACCAGTGAAGTCACGTAAAGAGAACCTGAGATGAAGAAGAGAACATGAATTGAGAATCTGAGATGAAGCTGAGAGAAATTAATGAAAAAAAAAAAAAGAACAGAGAAAATGATCAAAATCAAGTAATCAAATTATCAAAATCATAAATAATATATAATAATTATTAGTTTATTACCTGATGAAGCCGGAAAAAAAAAAAAAAAAAAAAAAAAAAAGAACCGAGCAAATGAAAAAGAAAGAACATTACCAGAGCATAAACAGTGAGACCAAACAGCGAGGGCGATGGGCAAAGGCGAGGGCGATGGACGATGGACGATGGGCGACGGCGAGGGCGATAGACGATGGACGATGGGCGACGGCGAGGGCGATAGACGATGGTCGAGGGCGAGGGCGATGGGCGATGGGCGACGGCGAGACCAACCATGAAGGAAACCCAAAACCCAGACGGCAATGGGCGACGGCGAGACCAACCTTTTGAGAGTGACTGATCGATTCTCCAGCTCGAGCTCACTGCCTCACTCTATTTTCGAAAGGAAAAAAGAAAAAAAAAAAACCGTGAACTTTAGAGAGCGCAGAGAGCCTTGAGGTGAGTGAGGCTGGGCAGAGCAAGCTTGAGTGCTTGACTGATTCAGTGATTTGAGATGAGAGAGTTGAGATTTGAGAGCTTGAGGTGAGTGAGGGAGTAAGGTTGAGGCAGAGTGACGCGTGAGTGAGATGAGAGAGTCTGAGGGTGAGGAGTGACTGAGTGAGGGCATTAGGCTTAGGGTTAGATTTTAGGATTTTTGAGGACCAAAACGACACAGTTTTTCCGTAAAAGACAAAAAACTCTCAACCGGTTAATAACCGGTTTGACCTCCGGTTTTTTGGTTCTTCGGTCGGACCGGCCGGTTTTTACTGTTTACCGATTTTTTACTTATTTCCGGTTTTTTATCATAACCGGACCGGATTTGATGTCGGTTCCCGGTCGAACCGGTCAGACCGGTCCGGTTTTTAAAACTATGGATTAAACTGATTGTTCGTAGGTCGGAGCGTGGTTTGGTCATGGATCGAACTGATTGTTCATGGGTCGGATTGAACTGATTGGTCGAAACTGATTTGGCCGTGGTTTGTGGTTTTCCTTTTTTTTTCTTGCTGTGGTTGGTGGTGATGGGTGGGTGGATGTGGTGGCCGGCGGTTCAACTTGGCCGTGGTCCGACGGTGGATGTGGATGTGGTGGGTGGATGTGTGGGGTGTTTTTTTTTCTCTGCTGTTGTTTGTGGTGGCGGTGGATTTGGCTGGTGGTTGGTGGCAGCAATGGTGGGTGGATGTGGTGGTTGTGGTATGGGTGGGTGGATGTGGTGGCCAGTAGTGCTGAGAATTTGGGTTAAGAAAGGAGAGACAGAGGAGAGAGAGGAAAAATAAAAAATTATTGTAAAATAATAAAGAAATATTATTTAAATGAAACGGTAAAAAAAATAGAAGTTTTGATATAGGTGGTATTGTAAACTGTAAAGTGGTGTGTTATATATTATAAAATTGGGTTTTGAGATGCTAAATTCTATATTTTTTGAGATGTTTGATAAGGATGCTCTAAATGTTAAAAATATAGCATTTAGCACATGATGTGCTCTTATTGGACCCAAGATTCAAGCAAAGGGGTTGAGGGAGGCCATTGTGCCCTCAAAAAATAAAATGCTAATACTTAATGACTTTCCCCTTCCTCCTTAAAAGAGCCAAAACACCACCTAACTATGAGTTTGAATTTGGTAAGGATAAGATGTGAAATTCATGTTTTATACTATCTATTAAAAAATTGCTACATTAGCTTTTTACTTAAAACTTAATACATCTACCACACCTAATAACATCTCAATAAATGTCCAATTGGGCTGAATTTTCAAATGAGTATTATAAATAATTGGGTGTGATAGTATCTATTCTTTAATTCGTAATATGATAATATGATATGTTGGGATTGGAGAATGTAAAACTTAGGCTTTATACCACATCTTTATAGAATTTAATCTCCCTAATTTTTTTTAATTTTTTTAATGTAGTTCTTGGTTATATACTTCTTTTATATAAATAATTTTTATTAAATATATTATTATTATTATTATTTATATGTCATAGATGGTCTAGCCCGGCCGTCCTAATTCTTGGCTAATCAGTTTAGTTTATTGCACGAAGTTAGGTAAAAAACAGCTCGTTTTCTTGAAAAATACAATGAATAATTTATTAGAATTTCAACATTTTTGTGATATCTTATTTATTTTAACTTCAGTTTTGGCCCATAAACTATTGTTTCTAAGGGAAATATATGCCCTATGAGATAGCCCAAAATTCAACAAGATCCAACAGTTGGATCAAAAAGTCAACTTTTTTACTATACTCGGTTAGGGTTTTGGTTAGATTTTTTGTAAAATGAGTTTTTCAAATGTTGTGACTTTTTGATTCATCGTTCAAGCATGCTCTATTTATTTTTACCCTTTTTGGATTTGAAATTTATGATTTTTTAGCTCTTCTATTTTTTTTTTTTTTTTTGGCTTTGTTTTCACGCGTGAATCGGGGTCGGACAAAATATGGTATCGACGATACCCATTAGGCTTATACCTTTTAGGTTAAAGAGTGTTTCTATATATTATAT
The DNA here is from genome assembly GCF_002906115.3 of Quercus suber. NCBI lineage: Eukaryota > Viridiplantae > Streptophyta > Magnoliopsida > Fagales > Fagaceae > Quercus > Quercus suber. The sequence goes on from NW_027070236.1 coordinate 21,382, forward strand.
TAATTATTCAAGGAAGGTCCCCAAGGAGTTTATCTCCCAATCATTTTGGTCTAAGAAAAGTTTCATTTCTACTCATTGTAGAGATAAAAAAAAAATAATAATAAATAAAAAACGTTAGGTTAATTGAAATATGAATCTAAAGATATTTTCGAAGAGTGTCTTGTCCTTTTCAAAGTCTGTAAATTAGCTTAACCGCGCCAATCATTAAATGATTAAAATGTTTTATTTAATTCTATTCTAATCTAGAATCGATATTAAACTCATCATATCCAAACTGAATAATATTAATATGTTTTAGTTTGGTTTATTTTCCTATTAAATGAACTCAAATATATTTTTATAAAAAAGAAAGTTTATCATTGATTATGGGTATCAGTATATAAATAAATAAATAAATAAATAACTAAGAAAAAAAAATTACATTTTTTAATTGTTACATTTTTTTTAACGTGTGGATCAACCACAACATTATCAACTACAAAGCAGTAACTCCCAAAATAAAATTCTAGTGTCCCTTTCAGTGGATCTTAAAACCTCAAGGAGACGTTTAGTTTGCCATAATGTTATATTACCTTAAAATATTACATTAATGTAATCTCTGAATGTTTAATATGTGTGTAAAACACCCTTGAACGTTTAGACCCCAAATTACAAAATATCAATTCAAGCTTATTATCAAACAATTAATGTGCAGAACATGAATATAAGCCAAACACAGAATTGATAAACAATCTAAGCCAATTATAATCACATCCACAACAAAAAATAAAAGGCAAAGATAAAGGAAGAGAGATGCAAACACAAGGACAACACGCGATGTGTTATCGAAGAGGAAACCGAAGCCCTCAGCGTAAAACCTCTCCGCCGCCCTCCAAGCGGTCAATAATCCACTAGAAAATGTAGTTGGGATACATGAATAGCAATAGACCCTNTCACCAGAATGTAGTTTCTCACAGACGTGGGTGTAATGAGAAAAGAATTTGGTCAATAGCCTCTCAAAGATGTATCAATGGAGAGGAAGAGAGTAGAGGAATTTATAAAGTCTCTTAGTGAAGATTAAGGATAAGGCAATCTTGTCTTTCTCTAGGGTTTCTCTCACAAAATTCTCTCTAGAAGCTCTCTTGATTTCGTGGGTATAAGGGTCTATATATAGTGGTGTGTGTTTGGAATACGAAGAGTCAGTTTTTACCAAACAGGGTAAGTTGGCGGCTTGACCTCACGGCTTGTCCAAGTCGCGAGTTCAAGTCGTGAGATAACGGCCTGGCCAGCCTAGGACTTTTGTCCTGTAGTGCAACAGTTGGCGTGACCCTTCACCTTCTCGCATGCTTCCCACGTGCGCAGCATTTGGTGGCTTGCAAGCCGCGAGACCTAATCGCGAGTCTCTGCTTCTTTGCACAAGGATGAGCAATTCTTTACACTCACTTCACACACTACCCTCACAAGAATCTCACTTAAATACAGAGTTAATAAGTGTAAATTACAAGCAAATTGGCACGGAATAAAGCCAACAAGATGGTTGATAAATTTCAGCCTTACAATTTGTGATAATTCTTTACTTGGAATCAGTAATACAATAGAAATAAAATTATAATAACTGTAAACAATTTTCAATAGTTAAAATACGCAAAATAAAACCAATTAGGATAAGGTTGCTTACCTCCAAAAGCCATACCAAAAGGAACTTCTCCTAACACTTCTTCTAGAATCCTTAGATATTATACCTAAAACAGTTTCAAGTACTATACTCAATAATCAAATAATTCAAGAAAAACTAATAACGATACCTGGCCAAAAGAGAGACTATTAAAAATAATCAATAATTGCCCACTATCCACTCACTCAAAAAAACCCACGTAATTACAATATTTTTGCTCTCTTTATTTTCTGCCACTAATGAAGTCTATAGCTACATCATACCTATAGGCATAAAGGGTCAAAAGTGCATCGCCTATTATTATATCCGTGAGTTGATATATATATATATATAATCACTTATGTTAGACCTGTTGACTTCCCCTATATGTAACACCCCAAACCCAAAGCGAGGATTTAGATGCACAAACTGTCTTAGAAATAATCAACAATAATATAATGGAACATAGTGTAATTAAATATCCACAAATAAACTTCAAACCATCAAAATATTTCTTATGAAATCCATAAAACAAAAACTTTAACAATAAAGTCTCCAAATACAATCTCAAAGAGTTCCACAAATACCAAACTCACTATCCCAAGAAAATATACTAAAATCGTCCATCAACTAACATAGCTCCAAAAGAAGTCTTCAATGTCTCCAATGATCTACCACCCAAAAGATATTCCAACGCTCTAATTTGAAAGGGTGGAGAAAGGGGGGGGGGGGTGAGCTAGAAGCCCGATAAGAGACTACATAACATGAGGATGTCTTCCAAAACAAAATATTAGTATCATTGATAAAATATAAGCTTTACAAAACATTTACAAATAGCTTTAACAGTGATATAATATACTTTGTAAAACTATCAAGAATAAACCCCTTAACTATAAGGCTGAAATCATTAAATAAAATAATAATCACTTTAGTTAGTAAAAATTACACTAAATAGGTAGAAACAATATATTATAACGATAAACAATTTTTCCACTTATAAAGATCAATAACAATATAACAGTAGTTTGATACGGAAAACATTAAACATTAGCTAGACAAAGATATAAGCTGCTAAACACTCGGTGGGTGATTCCCATAGGGAACAATAACACTAACCTCAAAAAGGCAACACTGGCTCCGAAGAGCAAACGATAACACTGCACCACACCACAATAACACTACATCGGCCGAAGGCCAACACTTAACCCTGTGTTGGCAAAGGTTGCAGACTGTCTAACTAACTATTTGAAAACATTCTTAACATGTGCAGTTTCATAATAATATACAATAAATAATAAAATTCTGGTATATATTATGCATTTACAATGGTATAAGTTTTTTTTGAAACTTCACTTTTGCAATTATATATCTAAATATATTTTACCAAATATGTATATATATATATACACGTCTTGAGAGACGTCATGTTCTGTAGCCCACTTACTTCTAGTTGTTAAATAAAGCTTCACCTCAACTGTCTGAAACAGTATCAACTAGAACCTAAAATAAGCACAAGACGACTCAATAAGATTGGATACACTAAGGCAGGAACAAAATATAAATTTCACTCTTAAATTTCATATCTCACTACTTATTCTGAAACTATAGCTATCCAGTACTCAATTGCTTTATCAAGTACTCCAAAATCAATACCTAGTAAACAATTCTAATGAGCCGAATATGTGAATTTCTATGTTATTTAATTCTCCCAGTACAAGTTGGCTTCCAAATAAATCACATGCTTGTAGATTATATTAACCCAAAATAAATATCTAGTATCCATAAAATCTCTAACCGTAGGACTTGTATTCTATAGCATGTATTGACTATTAGAATTTAATCCAATACTTGTATCAACCTTTGTTAGACCAAAGGCTTGCAAATCCAACAGGTAATCAATATGATACAGCCCTCAGTTCATGCCAAACGTGTCTATAGAAACCCAAGAAACATCCAACGTACAATACAATTGAATTAAATCAATGGGACATGGACCCGTTATGATAATCCCTAACAATCATCCACCTTAGCCGATTGATATTATTACCTATCATGCTATAATAGATTGAATGATCAAGTTCAACGTATAAATGATTACCTCTACAGTTTCGTCCTCGTGAAGCTTAGCGATTAGGGAAATAGTAAGCCGCTGCTCTCAAAATAGATACAAGAAAATCCCTTTCACGTGGCTGACTTAAAAAGATCCACTATGTGTGCCTCTAAAAAAACACTCCAATTAGTACTCTTGAATAACACTCTTACTTGGGTTAGAGTTTAAGACCCACTAAAACTTAAATAAGCTTCCAAGACTTTAATTCCCACTAAAACTCATATTAAGGTTGTTTAGATAGCCTAAAACTCTAAAGAATTCCAATAACAATTAAACTCCTAATCCAAATAGGAAATCTCTTATCCTTTTCCTTAACTAAGAAGGAGAATAAAAGCTAAATATGAATAATCCACAAAAATAACTCTCATGTTACATCTTCTTTTATTTATTTTCTTTGTAGTGACCTTAATATAGAATAATATCACCTTCAAAATAAATTAAATAATTCATCAATTTCACTTTAGAAGCAAATAAATTCAGTTAAAATGAGGCGGGTGTTACATTCTCCCCCTCTTATAAAATTTTGGTCGACGAAAATTCAAAACATACCTCAATGTACATTTGCTTTGATCTTACTAGGGTCCACTGTAATTTCATCTCTAGAGATCATATGTCCTAAGAACACCACTTGATTCAATCAGCACTCACACTTTCTCAATTTAGCATGCAACCTCTTGTGTCTTAAAATTTGCAAAACAATCCTCAAAAACATCACTTAATCCGACCAAATGTCACACTTCTTAAACTTAGCATATAACCTTTATTTAACAAAAGCGCCCAAGGAAAAACACTAGGTTATAGAACTCAAAGCAACAGGATATGCTTCTAACCAATCCATATTATATAGTCTACTACCATAACCACACAATAGTACATAGACTCAACAACCATTGTTTCACTTCATAAGAGAAAAAAGGAGATGGTACTTGACTTAGATTCCTCAGCATCTTGCCTAGTAATGGCAAACACTCTTCCTTGGATTTTTGGTCTCTGATTCACATCATTAGGCTCAACCATTGGCTCACTCTTCATATCTGGGCAATCTTTGATAAAGTGTCCAGTTTTGCCACATTTGAAACACGCTCTCGACTCCAAATAACATGTTCAACTATGAGCCTTTCCACATCTTGGACAAGTCTTATGTGCCTTCTTGTTTGAATTGGGCACCCCTTGCTTCTTGAATAAACTTTCACTAGACTTTCCCTTAAGAAAATTACTATGATTTGGCTCCCTCTATTGATCATTGGCCTTTGAAAGACGATTGCAATTTCTCTCTGCTATGAGAGCTCAATCTACCACCTCTGCATATGTTTCCAATTTGAACATGGAAACCGGTCCCTGAATTTCTTCCCTTAATCCCCTTTCAAAATGCCTAGCCTTCCTTGCTTCTATGTTAACCATGTGTGGACCAAAGCGGGATAATTCAGCAAATTTCCGCTCATACTCATACACTGATTGAGTACCTTGTGCTATGCAAATGAACTCAGCTTCCTTTTGCACCATTAAACTATCAGGAAAATACCTCTTACGAAAGAGTTCAACAAAATTCTGCCAAGTTATAACTTCTCTCCCATGTGTCCTCTCTGTCTCCCACCATTCCAATGCATCGCCTTTCAATACAAAAACAGCAAGGATAACTCGTTGCTCATCACTAATTTCCATTGCCCTAAAGAGTCTTCTTATCTCCTTAAGCCAGTTGTCAGCCTCTATTGGATCCTTTGTACCCTTGAAAGCAGGAGGGTCAAGCTTTCTAAACTTCTCTAGAGCACTAGTTGGATTGGTGGCTCCTACTTGATGTTGCACTATATTGGTTAAGCCCCCAATGGCTTCAATAATAGCCTGAAGATTAGTGGCTCCGCCAATATCCGACTGACCATTCCTTGTGTTCCTCCTTGGTGGAGCCATCTCTCTAAGCAATACAACAAAAATATCATAAGTACAGATTTTAAATATTCCTAAAAGTCAAAACCAAACAAACAGATGGTGCAATAATCATGCCTACACGCTCCTGAAAAACACTATGAAAGGTCAAATAATTCCAACACTAAAATTCCTTATGATCACACTCTTGTTCCAAAATAATCTCAAGATTAAACCTATAAGTCAACAAAATCATAAACCTATGCTTAGATACCATCCGTAACACCCCAAACCCAAAGCGAGGATTTAGATGCACAACCTGTCTTAGAAATAATCAACAATAATATAATGGAACATAGTGTAATTAAATATCCACAAATAAACTTCAAACCATCAAAATATTTCTTATGAAATCCATAAAACAAAAACTTTAACAATAAAGTCTCCAAATACAATCTCAAAGAGTTCCACAAATACCAAACTCACTATCCCAAGAAAATATACTAAAATCGTCCATCAACTAACATAGCTCCAAAAGAAGTCTTCAATGTCTCCAATGATCTACCACCCAAAAGATATTCCAACGCTCTAATTTGAAAGGGTGGAGAAAGGGGGGGGGGGGTCAATGATCTACCACCCAAAAGATATTCCAACGCTCTAATCTGAAAGGGTGGAGAAAGGGGGGTGAGCTAGAAGCCCAATAAGAGACTACATAGCATGAGGATGTCTTCCAAAACAAAATATTAGTATCATTGATAAAATATAAACTTTACAAAACATTTACAAATAGCTTTAACAGTGATATAATATACTTTGTAAAACTATCAAGAATAAACCCCTTAACTATAAGGCTGAAATCATAAAATAAAATAATAATCACTTTAGTTAGTAAAAATTACACTAAATAGGTAGAAACAATATATTATAACGATAAACAATTTTTCCACTTATGAAGATCAATAACAATATAATAGTAGTTTGATACGGAAAACGTTAAACATTAGCGAGACAAAGACATAAGCTGCTAAACACTCGGTGGGTGATTCCCATAGGGAACAATAACACTAACCTCAAAAAGGCAACACTGGCTCCGTAGAGCAAACGATAACACTGCACCACACCACAATAACACTACATCGGCCGAAGGCCAACACTTAACCCTGTGTTGGCAAAGGTTGCAGACTGTCTAACTGACTATTTGAAAACATTCTTAACATGTGCAGTTTCATAATAATATACAATAAATAATAAAATTCTGGTATATATTATGCATTTACAATGGTATAAGTTTTTTTTGAAACTTCACTTTTGCAATTATATATCTAAATATATTTTACCAAATATGTATATATATATATACACGTCTTGAGAGACGTCATGTTCTGTAGCCCACTTACTTCTAGTTGTTAAACAAAGCTTCACCTCAACAGTCTGAAACAGTATCAACTAGAACCTAAAATAAGCACAAGACGACTCAATAAGATTGGATACACTAAGGCAGCAACAAAATATAAATTTCACTCTTAAATTTCATATCTCACTACTTATTCTGAAACTATAGCTATCTAGTACTCAATTGCTTTATCAAGTACTCCAAAATCAATACCCAGTAAACAATTCTAATGAGCCGAATATGTGAATCTCTATGTTATTTAATTCTCCCAGTACAAGTTGGCTTCCAAATAAATCACATGCTTGTAGATTATATTAACCCAAAATAAATATCTAGTATCCATAAAATCTCTAACCGTAGGACTTGTATTCTATAGCATGTATTGACTATTAGAATTTAATCCAATACTTGTATCAACCTTTGTTAGACCAAAGGCTTGCAAATCCAACAGGTAATCAATATGATACAGCCCTCAGTTCATGCCAAACGTGTCTATAGAAACCCAAGATACAATTGAATTAAATCAATGGGACATGGACCCATTATGATAATCCCTAACAATCATCCACCTTAGCCGATTGAGTATATTACCTATCATGCTATAATAGACTGAATGATCAAGTTCAACGTATAAATGATTACCTCTACAGTTTCGTCCTCGTGAAGCTTAGCGATTAGGGAAATAGTAAGCCGCTTCTCTCAAAATAGATACAAGAAAATCCCTTTCACGTGGCTGACTTAAAAAGATCCACTATGTGTGCCTCTAAAAAAACACTCCAATTAGTACTCTTGAATAACACTCCTACCTGGGCTAGAGTTTAAGACCCACTAAAACTTAAATAAGCTTCCAAGACTTTAATTCCCACTAAAACTCATATTAAGGTTGTTTAGATAGGCTAAAACTCTAAAGAATTCCAGTAACACTTAAACTCCTAATCCAAATAGGAAATCTCTTATCCTTTTCCTTAACTAATAAGGAGAATAAAAGCTAAATATGAATAATCCACAAAAATAACTCTCATGTTACATCTTCTTTTATTTATTTTCTTTGTAGTGACCTTAATATAGAATAATATCACCTTCAAAATAAATTAAATAATTCATCAATTTCACTTTAGAAGCAAATAAATTCAGTTAAAATGAGGCGGGGGTTACACTATATTCCTCAACCAATCAAATGAACAAATATAATAATAACAATAATAACAATAAAGGAAAAGTGCAGGCGTTGATTTGTCAAGGTAGTGATTCTATTTATTATATATACATATAAATTTTTTTTTTTTTCTTTCCTGCCACTGCCGTTGACCCTAGTCCTCTTTCGGCACGAGGACAAAACTAAGAAAAGCACTATGTCAAACCCGAATCAAGCTCCTAACATGCTTTTACGGAAAAATACTATTTGACGTATGTAACCTCTGTAATTTATTACACTACCAGCCTCCACCTTAACTTTTTATTATTCACCAAAACTCAATTCGGTAAACCTGTGCAGCACTTACAGTTAAAGCAACACTGGCACAAGGAAAAAACGATCTAATTCCTTCTTCGTTTACATCATCATACTCATTGGATTTTTTTAAAATAGTCTCACTATTGCCCAAAATACTCATATAAAAAAAAAATACTTTAATTCTAAATAAAACTTAGGTTTGACAAGAAAAAGATCCTTAGGCTCTTACCTCAATTGTGCAGTCAAACATTCTCTACTTGAGTAATTGGATAGTCACCTCTCTCAAAACTTAATAAGCTTATATATAGTTAGGGTTTCAACCTTATTTTCTAAAAACTCCCTTATAATTATAAATTATAAAATTGGTCCCACAAAATAAATTTACTTAAATACCCTTCCTTTTAATTTTTTTTTTTGGGTATTACAAAAAATCTTTTTATATTTGATCAACAAAGATTGAGCATATGAAAACACATTTAATCAAGTACAATCATACAAATGAATATGACATTCATTGAACATAGACATGTGTGATGTGTGTGGGTAACAAGAATGAGATAGTCCTTAATCAAATGTAAAGCTTCAATGATTAATTTAACGAAGACATACACAATTAGCACTAGATAATATGACCCATCTCAATTATAAAAATATGCATATATGACCTCCCACATAAAACTTGATAACATAACTTTGAAATTTTTTATTTGGCTCCATATACATCATATCATTTGATCTTTTTGAATCAATACATCTCATTGTGAGATCGATGCCTAAAATTTTGATATTTTGATTTGATAAATAAGCCTTTGGCTTTTTGGGCATCATACATTTTATTTTTGGTTGTTTTCTATTTTTCCTAGTCAAATACTAGTATGTGCGACAGGCTTTTGCAGCTCAATATCTCTTTTCATTTGGAGATTTACATTTGGTGAGTTCTTTAAGCAAAAACAATAAAATAAACGAGTGGGAAGATATATAGGCATAAGTCTATGCATGTCTCAAGATCAACAAAACCATTCACTAATCATTCATGACAAGGTTGAAGATCTATTTACAACAGTCACACAAATTTCAAGATTTCTCCCACTATGATATAAGTGCATATGGAACAAGCTAAGCTCGTAGATGCACAAAATGCATAAAGCCATTAGTACAAAGGTACAAGGCAAAACATGCTTTGAGACAAAACTCAACAATATCGATCAAACTTTTTGGATTTTCTACTTTTTATGTGTTTTTGTATTTTTGACACAAAAGTATGAAAAGATTGACCAAAAACAACAATGTAAAAAGATTTTAAGTAAAGGAACAAATAAACAAACAAACAGTTTCCTACTCAAACTAGCAAAAAGCACACAACAAAGCATAGTCACAAAACATAGGAAATATTAATGCATAGACATGTTGTAATGCTTATGCACGAGTACCCCTCTTCACTCACACGTCACGTGCATTTGGGGTGATGTCCCTATAGGATTGGGTACGAGAGTTAGAACTTTCAAACCTTCTAGTGAAGCTTTCCAAGCAGATGGTGAATGCACCGATCATATTCATCACGTCCATCACACTAGGATCACCATTTTGACCTCTTGATGACTCAACAGCCTAAGTCCTCTTGTCATTTCTTGGTCCTTTTGACCTTTGATCAGTTGCATTTTTCAATACTCTAAGCTTATGACAATTTGGTTTTATGTGTCTTTGAAGTCTACAATGATGGCAAAAGTGATTCGTTCTCGGACCTCTTTGTGATCTTGGAAGAGATTTCCTTCTAGTTTCAGGTTTGATCACTAATTAGTTACGGGGCTTGTTCAACACCCTTTGGTTAGTCACATTCTTCTTCTTTTCATCCCCTACTTTCGTAGGTAGCCAGCCACTATAGGTTCTTTGGCTTGCACAAACTTTACTTCTTTGGTGACTTTGATAGCTGAACTACTTTCTCCCGTATATCCCAACCCGAATTTGTCTGAGAATTGTTTTTGAGAGGAAACAACATCATCTAGTTTCTTGGTAGAGACCCTCTCTACCTTGGCATGTGCTTGAACTATCTCAAGCTCAAGGAGTCTAATTTTTAGATAAGCTTTCGACAACTCTCCATTTAGCTTCTCTATCTCACACTTGGCCTTCTTATGATGCACTAGGAGACTTCTATAGTCCTTTTCTACCTTTTTCATCTTTTCCACGGCTACCTTGGCCACACATGCATATTCTCCTGATTTCTCAATGAGTGAATTGAAGTTTTCTTGAAGACCCTCTGTATTCTCATCTACTTCAACATTCGATTTTTCTACAATTCCCATTAATTCCTTATTGTAAGGTTGAATTTAATCAACCATCTTATTGGCTTTATTCCGTGCCAATTTGCTTGTATTTCAGCACTTAGAAACCCTATATTTAGGTGGGATTCATGTAAGGATAGTGAGTGAGAGAGTGTAAAGAATTGCTCAAGATTGTACAAGGATGCAAAGACTCACGGTTGGACTCGCGGGTGACTCGCGACTAGCAAGCTGCCAAAGTTGGCACACATGTAGAGCATGCAAGGGAGCTAAAAAGTCATGCCAGCTATTGCATTACAAGACAAAATTCTCAGGCTAGTCAGGTCGTTAGCTCACGGATAGAACTCGCGACTCAGCACAGTCGCGAGGCCAAGTCGGTAGACCACACTTTTTGGGAAAAACTGACTCTTCGTATTCCATTCTCACCCTAGTATAGATACCCCTTAAACCCATCAAATGTAGAGAGCTTCCAGAGAGAATTTTGAGAGAGAAACTCTAGAGAAAAATAAGATTGCCTCATCCACAATCTTCACCTAAGAGACTCTTCAAATTCCTCTACTCTCTTCCCCTCCATTGATATATCTTTGAGAGGTTTTTGACCAAATCATTTTCTCACCATACCCACATCTATGAGAAGGTTCTTTTGGTGCCAAGGGAAGCAGTTTGGAAGAGACTAATGGTTATTAGTTGATGCTATGGTTTATAGCGAAATCCGGTAAGCTAGAGAAGAAAAAGGTTCAGCGCAACCTCATTGAAGTAAGAAGCTTGGAAGGCTTAGGTACCTAGGTAGATTAGGCTTAGAGGGTCTATTGCTGTTCATGTATCCCAACTACATTTTCTAGTGGATTATTGACCGCTTTGAGGGCGGCGGAGAGGTTTTACACCGAGAGCTTCAGTTTCCTCTTTGATAACATATCGTGTGTTGTCCTTGTGTTTGTATCTCTCTTCCCTTTATCTTTACCATTAATTACTATTGTGATTGTGATTATTTATGGTTTAGATTGTTTATCAATTATGTTATAAGCTTGTGATCATTTTCTGCACATACATTTTTTGATATAAAGCTTGAATTGGTAATTTGTTGTTTGGAGATCTAAACATTCATAGTGTTTTAAACGCTATTTGAACTTTCAATTGGTATCAGAGCGGGTGCACTTATTATTGTTTAAACACCGTAGTGCAATCCTTGACCCCACATTGAGATAGATAGGTCTCAATCTCTAAATGTGCCACAATTTTTTGATGGTAGTAATTATGCATTTGGAAAGTCTGAATGAGGGCATTTTTGTGTTCTATTGATGATGCTGTGTGGGATGCAGTTGAAGTGTGTTGGACTAAGCCGAAGGGTGCCAAATTCATTTGGGATAAGGCAGCTCTTGCGGCGGCTAATGCTAATAGTAAAGCCTTGAATGCTATTTTCTATGGTGTCTCTCCAAAAGAATTTCACAGGATTTCACATATCACTATTGCTATGGAAGCATGGGAGATTCTGGAGACTACTTATGAAGGAACAAAGAAAGTGAAAGACATCAAACTACAGATGTTGACCACTCGCTTTTAGGAGCTCAAGATAAGCGAGGATGAGTCCTTTGACTCTTTTTATAGCAAGTTGAACGAGGTGGTCATCAGCAAATTTAATTTGGGAGAAAAGACGGAGGATTCTAAAATTGTAAGGAAGATCCTTCGGTCACTACCGGAAAGCTTTCGTGCCAAAGTAACAGCTATTGAAGGGAGCAAAGATCTTGACGACATTAAAGTTCAAGAGCTGGTTGGTTCTTTGCAGACATATGAATTATCACTGCCTACGCAAAAGAAGAGCAAATCTCTCACTCTTAAGACAATTGATGAGAGGGTAGTATCTCATGATTCTTCGGAAGAAGATACTATAGATAAAGATGTGGCGTACCTTGTGAAAAACTTCTAAAAGTTCTTAAAACTTAAGAACAGTGGGAAACTTGGTGACAAAGGGAAATTTCAGAATTCTGGGAAGGAAAAAAGGGAATTCAGAAGGAAAGATGGTAGAAAACCCCAATCTTCATAGGGAATCATGTGCTTTGAATGCAACGGACACGGACATTTCAAGAAAGAATGTCCCAATTATTTGAAATCAAAGGGGAAGGTCTATGCCACTACTCTAAGTGACTCAGATTCATCGAATTCTAATTATAAGGAAAGCTATGACGGAGAAGGAAACTACTCCGCATTCATGACCATTGCACATGTGGAATCCTCAGATGATTTGGGTATACTTGTGAAGGAGCTTGGTGAGCACTCTGATTTGGAGTCTATTGGAGTAGTTGAGAAATCTGAAGGTGAGGAAGATGGAGAAGAAGTGGGACTGCAAGAGACCTACAATTCACTCCTTGAGAAGACTGGTGAATATGATAAGGTGGCTAATGCAGCCATTAAAAAGATGAAGAGGGCCAAGGAAGACTACAGAATTCTTCTAGTGCAATACAAGGAGACTAAATGTGAAGTGGAGAAAATGAATGGAGAACTGCTAGAAGCTTACTAAAAAATGTGATTCCTTGAGTAAGAGGTAGTGCAAGCACAAGTCAAGATAGAGAGGTCTCCTCCAAGATGTTAGAAGATGTTATTTCATCTCAAAAAAATTCCTCAGATAAATCTGGATTGGGATATATCGGAGGGAGTAGCTCATCAACCAATGTCACCAAAGAAGTGAAGATTGTGAAGGCCAACGAGACGGTTGTAAAAGAACCTATTCCTGAGAAAGTTAAGGTTGAAAAGAAGAAGAAGGTAGCTGATCAACAGGTGTCAAATAAGTCTCATAACCAATCAGAAGTCAGACTTGAAGCTAGAGGAAGATCACTTCCAAGATCACAACGGGGTCCTAGAACAAATCATTTCTGTCACTTTTATGGATTGTAAGGGCATACCAAACCCAACTGTCATAAACTGAAGTGTTAAACAATGCAAGCGCTCCTCGATCACAAGGAAGAAGAAATGACAAGAGATCTTGGGGTGGTGAGCAACCAAGAAGTCAAAACTATGATCCCGGAATGATGGATATGATGAAGATGATCGGTGCCTTCACTACTTGCTTGGAAGCTTCACAAGAAGGTTTGACAGTCCTAACCTTTGTACCCAATCCTTCAAGGATATCACCCCAAACGCACGTGACGTGTGGGTGATGAAGGGTACTCATGCATAAGCATTATAACATGTCCATGCATCAATTCTTCCTATGCTTTGTGATTATGTTTGGTTGTATGCTTTTTGCTTTTGAGTATTGAATTATTGTTTGTTTATTTTCTCTCAAATGTTTTTACATTGTTTTTTATCAATCTTTTTTTACTTTTGTGTCAAAAATCCAAAAACACATAAAAAGTAGAAAATTCAAAAAGTTTGATCGACTTTGTTGAGTGTTGTCTCAAAGCATGTTTTGCCTTGTACCTTTGTACTAATAGCTTTGTGAATCTACGAGCTTAGCTTGTCTCATATGCACTCATATCATTGTGTGAGAAATCTTGACTTCTATGTGACTGTTGTAAATAGATCTTCAATCTTGTCATGAATGATTAGTGAATGATTTTATTGATCTTGAGACATGCATAGACCTGTGCCTTTATATCTTCCCACTCTTTATTTTGTTGTTTTTGATTAAAGAGCTCACCAAATGTAAATTTCCAAATGAAATGAGATATTGAGCTACAAAAGCCTGTTGCACATACTATTATTTGACTAGGAAAAAGGGAAAGCGACCAAAATAAAATGTATGATGCCAAAAAAGCCATAGGCTAACTCATAAAATTGAAATATTAAAAATTTCAGGCATCGATCTCACAATGAGATGTATTGGTTCAAAATGACCAAATGATATGATGTATATGGAGCCAAATGAAAATCTTTAAAGAAATGTTCTCAAGTTTATGTGGGAGGTCATATATGCATACTTCTATAATTGAGATGGATCACATTATCTAGTGCTAGTTGTGTATGTCTTGGTTGAATTGATCACTGAAACTTCACATTAGACTAAGGAATATCACATTTTTTATATTCACGCACAACACACGAGTCTATGTTCAATGACTGCCATATTCATTTGTGTGATTGTACTTGTTTAAATGTGTTTTCACAAGTTCAATCTTTGTTGATCAAATACAAAAAGATTTTTGAGTGTTTAGCTTGTTTTTGGAAAGTATTTTGCTTTTACAAAAATGTCAAAAATTTCAAAACCAGTGTTGCCTTGTTTTGGCGACTCAGTCGCAGGTTGGTCCAGTCGCATACCCCAGTCGCAAGCTCAACCTTGTTGGAGCAAGAAACTTGGAGGGTTTAGGTACCTGGGTAGATTAGGCTTGGAGGGTCTATTGCTGTTCATGTATCCTAACTACATTTTCTAGTAGATTATTGACTTTTTGGAGGGCGGTGGAGAGGTTTTATGCTGAGGGCTTTGATTTCCTCTTCGATAACACATCGTGTGTTGTCCTTGTATTTGCATCTCTCTTCCCTTTATCTTTACCATTTAATTAATACTGTGATTGTGATTATTTATGGTTTAGATTGTTTATCAATTCTGTTATAAGTTTGTTATCATTTTCCGCACATACATTGTTTGATATAAAGCTTGAACTGGTAATTTGTTGTTTGGGGGTCTAAACATTCATAGTGTTTTCAACGTTATTTGAACTTTCACTCATCACTATGCTCTCCAAGCTCTTGTACAAGCAAATTTAAGTCCTCCGAAGACTCAACATGAGCAATAGTAATTCCCTTCTCTGTCACAGCTTTCCTCAGAATCCGAATCACTAAAGGTAGTGGCATACACCTTGCCCTTCGATTTCAAATAATTGGGACACTCTTTCTTGAAATGTCTGTGTCCATTGCACTCGAAGCAAGTGATTCCTTGTGTTGATTGGGGTTCCTTTCCATCTTTCCTTTTGAATTCCTTTTTCTCCTTCCAGGAACTTTGGAATTTCCTTTTATCATCAAATGTTTAAGTCCTGGAATTGATTGATATCCACTGACAATGCTAACTAAATAACAGATATTTGGTCTAGTACAAGGCATATATAAAACTTCCCATTGCAGAAGTATAAGGAACTTGTCTCATTGTCTTTTCCTCTTCAAGAGTCTTAGGCCTTTAGTCATTAGAAAGAGAAATTCCATGTCTGAAAGGAAGTAATCATTCCTTGGAGTTTTGCATGCTAAATCATTCTAAAACCTTATCTATGTATCCAACTTGTGACAAGCCTAACATTCTATTCTTGCGATCTCACCAAAGTTTGATCCCTAGAATAAAGTTAGCTTCACCCAAGTCCTTCATATCAAATTAGCTTGACAACCAAATCTTTACTGATGACATAACCCCTACATCATTTCCAATGAGTAGAATATCATCAACATAAAGCACTAGGAATATTACTACTTTATCTTAATGTCGTTTGTACACACATGGTTCATCAAGATTTTGATCAAAACCAAATAACTTGATTTCTTGATCAAATCTAATGTTCCATGATCTAGATGCTTACTCAAGTCCATAAATGGACCTTTTCAATTTGCATATGATAGTCCATAATCTGAATGACCCCTTGTGATTAAACCAATTAATTACTTAGCCAAGTTATTAATTAATCAATTTATCATGCAATTGCGTGGAAGCACAAACAAATCACCAAAAACTAAATATGTAGCGAAAATTAAATGACACGGTGATTTGTTTACGAATGGGGAAAACCCTTGCGGCAAAAACCCCACCAGGTGATTTTCAGGTCACCACTCCCGAAACTCCACTATTATCAAATCAAGCGGTCACAAGTAAAGGAATTCCAAGTACCTTACCAACCTACAGTTGAACCCTTACCCCAATACCCAATTGGACTTGATCTGTAGTGACAATTTCCACCTTTGATGCACAGCTCCTAAGTACGTGACTAACCAATGCGCGGATCCCAGTACGTGGCTTACTCCTTTGCACTAATCCCAGTACATGACTAACTCCACAGCAACCCTTTGATTGTTGTAGTTGATTTACAGTAGCTTCACATAGAAACACCAATAAGGTGGTCAATGTTGGTGCAAGAGACTTTGCTTGGTTACAGAACCCAAAGGCATACAAGAAACGCAGTAAGAACTCTTTCTTCTGTAGGAGGAGGCTAGGGTTTCAAAAAGAAAACCTTATGAAGCTCTCTAGGGTTAGGTTTTTCTTTTTCCACCTCCTTTAAATAGGAGCTTTAATGGGCTCTCATATTCCAAATAGGTTTGCACAAACCTTGGGCTTTCCTAATCCAATAAGGATTATACAAAACCTTAAACAAATAGCCTTTGAGATTAAAAACGTTGTGGCTATAATCTGAAAACCCGTAAGCTCGATCGATCGAGCCATCTATCGAGCTTTAATGAATCTTGACAGATTGAGCTTCTGTTGAGGAGGTATCGAGACTTGCAGATTGCACTTTTCTTGAATAGTTCTTGAGTAGTCTTCATGTCTTCAATTTAACCACTTGTGATGATTATCTTGAATCTACTTAGATTTACCCAAATACGAGTAAAGTGTGTTTTGTCAAAGGATATGCCAATTACATAAAAATATGTCCCCAACAGCATACCATATGCTCTTGGTTCTCTGCTATGAAACCTTCTCGTTGCATCATATAGATTTCTTCTTTAAGATTGCCATTAAGAAATGCAGTCTTGACATCCATTTACCAAATCTCATAATCAAAATAAGCAGCAATGGATAAAAGAATTCTAATTAATTTAAGTATTGCTACTAATGAAAAGGTTTCTTCATAATCAATACTTTCTTTTTGTGCATACCCTTTTACCAGTAGCCTTACTTTAAAGGTTTCAACCTTTCCATTTATCCCTCTCTTCCTCCTGCAAACCCATTTGCAACCAACAAGTTTAATGCCATTAGGAACCTTTACAAGATCCCAAACTTGATTGGAATACATAGAATCCAATTTAAATTTCTTAGCTTTGACCCAATGATGTGTATCTATATCTTTCATTGCTTCTTCATAAGTATAAGGATCAAATTTAGCCTTTTTTAAGATAGCTTTATAAGTTTCCCCCAAACCTGTAATTCTTACAGGTGGCTTTGTAATCCTCCTACTATAACGAGGCTCTTATGTACTAGTCATCTCATGAATAATATCTTGTGGTGTATCTGATACAACCACATCATTCCTAGTTTCATCCATTGATTGTCCAATTACAGGTTCATTCATTTCAGCTAAAACAACTCTACTTTTAGAAGTATAATCATTCATATAGTCATTTTCCAAAAATTTGGCACTTGTACTAACAAACACTTTATTATCTTTATGACTATAGAGTAAACCTCCAATAGTTCCTTTTGGATTCCCTACAAAGAAAACCTCTTTTGTTTTAGAATGTAACTTGTTAGTCTTTCCTTTCAAAACATGTGCTGGACAATGCCCAATCCACAACTCTATAGGTGTTTTAGGAACAAACTTCAAAGGTACTAAATTCAGAAGATACATTGTAGTATTTAAGGCATATCCCCAAAAACAAATTGGTAGAGTCGAATAACTCAACATGGATCTAACATATCTAAAAGAGTCTTATTCCTTCTTTCTGCTACACCATTTTGTTGTGGTGTTCTAGGTGTAGTCAACTTGGATATAATCCTATTTTCAGTTAAGAATCCTTGAAATCCCCAAGAAGATATTTGCCACCACGATCAGATCGAATGGCCTTTATGCAGTTACCTAATTGATTCTCAACTTCAGCCCTAAACTCTTTGAACTTTTCAAAGGTTTCAGACTTCCGTTTCATTAGGTATACATAACCAAATCTAAAGTAATGAAATACTTATAGCCACCTCTTGCTTTGGTTGACATAGGACCACACACATCTGAATGTACTAGTTCTAGCAAATCTTTGGCTCTGCTACCTTTTGCATTAAAAGACCTTTTACTCATTTTGCCTTCCAAGCAGGATTTGCAAGCTGGAAATTCAGACGTGACAAATTGGCAAAATAGAATGTTTCACGAGTATCTCGTAAGAATGCCATACCCGCAAGACACTCACGAAAATCAGCTGTCACCATCTGTCATTACTCTTTGCATTCCAGTCATGTGCTGAGAACATGTTTCACTTCATGAGAAGGCTACTCGCGAGCTACTCGCGAAAACATCTTTGGTCTTTAATTGCCTTGAGTCTTCACACTCTCTTTCACATACAACTTTTACAATAAAATCCCACATAAAATACAGGGTACAAAAGATTGAACATAATTACAATCAAATTTGACATGGAATTAAAGCCAACACAAAGTAGTTGTAAATCACAACTTTACAATCTCCTCCTTTGGCTATTTTATGACAAAACCCCTAAAATAGACTCTAGACTTAAACGTGAGTTTGAGAACAGTGGCAAAACTCACTCACACCTAATCTAGAAGCTGTGAAGCACTTGCTTGTATATACTAGTAACCTGAAATACTCGCACACAAACAAAACTTTCATTAAGCTCATGACAAGTTGAATACATGGTACATATATAAGCAAGTAAAATGCGATCAAGGTAATAAACAGCATATAAACAGTTAAGCATATCTTGATTAAACAAGAACAGTCATTAAAGAATGACTACAATGAACATTTATCTAGTAAATAATCACCCGGACACGCAATGCAATTAAGAGCAATGCAAAAATCAATTGCATGTCCAACACACAACTAATGCGAAATACAAGAAGTATTTGCATCAAGGATACAAGATCCAACAAGGGTACAAGTGTGTAGTACTCAAGATAATGCAACAAAATCTAAAAGTACATAAAAAAATGCTATAAAGCAAGGATATATATATAAAAAAAAAAAAGTACTGAATATAAATTGAAGGTTTTAAACCAAAGTACTTAAAGCTTCAAAAGAAAACAATGTAAATATCCAAGAGTTACAAAAACTATAAAGATAAACATAAAATGAAACCATAAACACGACTAGGCTAGCAAAATGAACCAATAATACCTATGATATGCTACGCTATGCTCCCCCTCAAAACTTTCTCCCCTTTTTTGATTGGAATGGCCAAAGGAGCTAGAATTGCTCAGATTCTGAGTCGGATATATACGCCATCCTCATGTCTTCAATTTGTGATGATAATGCAATAATCTGGCCTTGGATATACACAAACTAATTCAAGGCGTGCTACACATGGGATTCGAGCATGCCATACATCTGCTCTACCCTTACAATAAGGTGGTCCAAGTGATCGAGCCCCCATGCTTGTGCTTGGGAAGATGGCTATTCAGAGCCCTCTGGGGCTAAGGTGAACCTTTCAATTTCTTCCTTCGTATCCCTAACTTCTTCCTCAACATCATCCATTGGGATTTGAGAAACGCCAGTTTTTTATTCGGTGATGTGGGCTTTGCTTCTGGTCACGGTATTTGCACCAATGGGTTAGTCTCTTTGTACCATGGCAAAACCGCTTGGAATCTTTAGCTTGGCCTTTGCTATGAGACCCATAATGAGAGTAGGGAATGGCAATATCGTCCTTGAGTTCCTTTTGGTGATGCTCTTGGTCAGCAGGTGGTATATATGTCCACATATGTCAATCTCTTTATGTGTGTAGAGATAGTATAGAAAAATGGTCCCTTGGTTCAGATAGTGTTGTCAAGTTCATCACTGGGTAGAGGTTATGAATCATGACATTGGCCAATGTCCTCATCTTCGCATTGAAAGGGATGGTGGTCATTGACTTCTTCTTGAGAGAGCCACCATGGAGCTCCGCCATATGCTCAAGAGAGTCCAATATGTCATCATAGTGTACGGAGATTGGCTAAGAGGGTGGACGAACTTCTAAGAACTCTTAAATGGAATCCCTTGTGACAACGAATTCCTTTTTTCGTACCCAACAGTTGATGTGGTCTCCTTTCACAGTGGCATTGGAGAAGAACTCCCTTATGATTTCAGCATAAACATTGCCACTTGAATTGAACAACTGTGTCGAGTTCTTTCCTTGCATACTTCAGGTATGGTAGTGTTTTTAAGGGTTTCCATTCGTACAACCCTTTCCATAATGATTGTTGCCCTTTTGTAGCAATCACTATATGCGATGTCTACCTCAATGGATCTGAAATTCTCTGAGCCCGTGCATGGATGCTTTGAGGATTTCCTGGAAGTAAAGTGCTTAATGGGAGACATCTGCACAAACAGACACAAAGCAAAAAGGAACAAGTGTAAAAATATAAAACAGGAACACAAACTTGATTAGATCCAAGTTAGTCCATAACCATAAGCACAAAGTTCTAAAAAGAATATAACTAAAGTCACAAAATCAAGTTATAAGTGCTAAACATGTAAGCAACAAATATCTAGCATGAGTGATAGGTTTTCCTCGGGAGTGGTGACCTTAAAATCTCCCAGTGGGATTTTTGTCGTGTAGATTTTTCGTATTCGTAAACAAATCACTGTGTGCATTTAATTTTTGCTGTATTTAGTTTAATGGGTGATTTGTTTGTGCTACCACCGTATTGCATACAAATTGAATTGATTAATTAACTTGACTAATTAATTTGTTAATTCATCACAAGGGTCAATATATTCTTGGCCTATCAATATCCTTGCCCATAATTTCTAGGCCAACATCATCAAAGCATTAAAATATGGTAAAAAGAAAAGAGACATGCTAGGAAAGCTATAGAACATGATAAGAAGCAAGATAAATCAAGAGAAAGTTAGAAAAAGCAATAAAACCACTTATAAAGCAAGATGAAACAAAGGGTGTAGATTATAGCTAAAAAGCTACATCTACACCGTTTAAATATCAAATCCATGGTCCTAAGACCAATGAGAGGAAAAATAATGCAAGAAAACTACCTCTTGATTGTTGAGAGAAGAGAGGAATCAAAGGTTTTTTTTTTTTTAATGTGTTTTTGGGAGAGAAATGTAGAGAAAAGAGAGAGAACTGCCCAAAAAAGATGATCCAAGACCCCAAAATTTGTCCCCAACAAGATTTGATCTGGAAGAGGGCGTTTTGACCTTTTTATAAGCAAAATGTTCTCAGCAGCCTTGAAAGGTGAACCAGGCTGAGCTCCGGTGGCCACTAAGTGGTCACCGACTTGTAATGGGTTGATGGAGGCCTTCTTGGACTCGGATTTAGCTAATCTTGATGCCCCTTAGGAAGCGAGCTAACAAGCCTAGCACAGTTTCCAGGATATCTCAACTATTTCAACATTGATTTCAACCTATGAGTAGTCGTTGGAAATGGAATTCGATAATCTTTGAAATGACATTAACCCCAACCTATTCCAATAGATGGATCAAAATTATTGTTTTTTGGGTGCTTTCAAGAGTCAACCTTGGGTCAAACTTAATCAAAGTTAATGAAAATCACTGTCTAACTCGGGTTTGATGTAAAATCATGAGAAATTTTTTCTTTGCAGTGGTTCTGACCAATTTTTACCTTCGATCAACCCTGAGTTGACCAGGGGTATTTCGATCAATTTGACCTAAAAATGTAGTTGGAGTGCTTCGATGCCCGAATGGGTTACACCATGTCAATCTAGATGTTTCCACGGCCCCTTGGAGAAAGGTTAATATTTTGAAAGTTTTTAGGGTCAAGCACACAAATTGAAGGCAGACAAAATACGATATCTACAATAATTGTCACTGATTTCTTTCACAATGACTAAACTAGAATTCACCTATTCTAAATACAAGTTCTTTCATTGGAGATGCTTTCACTTAAAATCTAAAATGACCATCACAACAACAAACTAACTTCTACAATTTGGATTCCCTTGACGAAGCTGCTACTTCTACAATATCACTCCTTCCCACTTTAAGATTGTCAGTTTGCCAAAGATAAGAGGCATATGTACACCTGATCCTAAATCTTTCTTTGGTTCACATCTAATTTCAGTTTTCACTGGGGAACACAAAATGAACTCAAGAGTGAATGGATTCTACATCTATGGGTGCAACACGCCTTTCAGAGGGGGAGTACACCTCGATCGAGTGGATAGGGGTGGGGAAACGATAATGGAGTCGCCACGAAGTTTGATGATCTAGGAACCATGTATATAGTGCTCTTGCGTGGAAGGGCTAATCTTACAAACAAAGTATGGGTTCGGAGTTTAGGTATGGGATGGGAAGGTGTTAGGCACCCAACCCCACCTGACCCATAGGTCAACTTTCACTCATTGTATCTTGCGTCTTAATCTCTAACTCTCCAACTTCCTTCTTTTCTCTCTACAAGTACTCACTGCCTCTCTCTCATTTCTTCATTTCTTTTACAATCATAATCTGAAACTCCCTCTCTCCCATACTCTCTTTTTCTTTCAGACTCTCTCATCAACATGGCCCCCAAGTCTAAGAAAATTTCTTATGTGATTTATGGCGATGTGTTCAACCTCACCCGCTAGTATGGGGGTGTGGGGTTGAATGAGCCCTTTTCATTGGCCCACAAGCCACATGGTCATCTTTCAGAGAGTGCATAAACTGGATTGGTGAGTTTTTAATTTTTTCTCATTTTCTTATTTTGCTTTGATCTTCTATTTTAATATGTTTTTAGACATATAAATGCTGGGGTTTTGTTGTAGGATAGGTTTAGGTGAAAATCTAACAATTTAGAAGGGGTAGAAACATGTTTAGGATGATTTTTGATTGAAATATGCTTGAAAATGTCAAAGAACACTTCTCTGTCTGGGTTCATGCATACGCGAGTATATCTCTTTGCTAATGGGGGGCAAACAGTGTCTTTGAGGTAGTTGTCTTGCCTATCTGTACTCCTCTTTGGACACACTTAGCAGAGGGACTCTACGTTAGCTAGTAGGGCCTTGAAAGCTCCTTAAGGTTAGTTTTCTCTTCTTTTGCAACTCTTTCCATGCATGCACTTCCTATCCTTGTAATTGCATTCACACACATGTCATTTGTACTTTATACTTTGCAAATTGTATCTATATCGATACATTGCAAACTGTCATATTGCAAATTTTCATCTATTAAATTGTGTTTTCTCTTTTCAATGCTGGGTTGTGACGTATGGTCTTATCGCTCGTGGAGTGGAAATGGACCTGAGGAGCTTCTCCTTGGTTAGGATTCACTTTTACAGGCTTTCTTCAGAGGAGGTGAGTTAAACATTCACTACTCTTTTGTTACTTTCTATTGCATCTTTCTAGGACTTTCTTTTTGACCCTATGTGCTATCATAGGTCATTTGGACTCCATGGGTGGCTGTTCCTACTATTACAAACCCAAACTTGGAGGTAGCCGCCATCACCACTTCTAGGATCACCATTTTACTTGGCGGAGAGGGTATGCTGCCAATTGGTGGGTGAGGTTGCATTGTAGGTTTTGTTGGATCCTCCATAATTAATGCTTGCCCCACTTTCTATGATAGATGCAGAGTACCAACTATAGAGGGCCGGTATTCCCTACGTTAAGTGTCTCTCAGATGATGTGGAGCATGATAAGTTTAGTTAGACTTGTCTCATGTCTGCTTTCATTCATGAGGTATGTATCATTTCCTCCCCATTTCCCTTTATTCTTCTTTTCTTGTATTTCTGCACATAGTGATATCCAAATGTGATGCTTATATCAGGCTATTCCTATTACTAGTGGTCCTGTTAACCCTCCCCTTCTACCCTGGCCGGTTTATGCTTACGGCCTTGATGGCTTTGCCCAGGACCATGCAGTGGATGTAACATAAATGTCATAGGTTTCCAGACAAAGCAGTGAGTTCTCCTTCATCTTTTTTTTTCCCTTGTATCTGTCAACACTTGTTCTCACTTGGCTTAGGAACCTCAAGCTGGAGTGATAGAGTATTCTACACAGATCTACGGTCGTAGAGGATTTGCCCACCTGAGTGATGGTGATGATGATGATGATGATGGTGGTGGTGGTGGTGGTGATGATGGTGGTGCTAGCAGCTTTGAGACCACTCCAGCTATCAGCCAAGGAAGAGGCGTCACCAACGATGATCCTGTAGACAAACACAGACACACTGCATATTTCCAGTTTCATTTCCTTTTCTTTTTTATTTAGCATGTACTTCTGCACTTTATTTTTCATTTGAGACATTGGGTTGTATTTAAGAAAATATCTTTTATTTTTTTTTTCTTTTATTTCAGGACGTGTACTTAATTTACAACTCATGGGGATAATTGTATGCAATTTTATTTTCCTTGGTCCTTGATGCTTGAAATCTGAGCGTGATTGTGCCTTGAGTAGTCCTTGTGCCTGTGTGAATCGTGGGAGGAGCCTTTATGGAGGAATCACACTCCAAATAGGAAAAGGAATTCCATTCTTCCTTCCTTCTTGCGCGCGTGTACACAAGCCTGCTGTAAACACAATTGGGGTCATTTAAAAAGGAGTCAGCAACTAGTTTTTGCAATGGTCTAGGAACCATATATATAGTTTCCTTTCGAGGAAGGACCTTTTGATCTTACTACTAAAGATATGGGTTCAGAGTTAATGTACAGTCTTGGGAAAGTGATAGGCACCTAAAACCGCCCAACTCTAAGATTGGCTTCCCATCATTGTGTCTTATGTCTTAACCTTATTAAAGGCACATTCAACATTGTATCTAACTCACATACACACTAGCATACATCTAACAATCAACATGGCATCAAACATCCCTAACCATGCATCTATCATGCTTACAAACAAAGCTTATCATACATCTAATAATAGCACAACACATCATCATAGACCCTAGCATTCATCTAAACATGGCATAGCATAACATTCATCTAACATACACCTCAACCAACCTATTATTCATCTAATAATGGCGTCAAAGCATATCAAGCCAAGCAACAACAAAACAGGGCAGCAAA
This sequence comes from Quercus suber, assembly GCF_002906115.3. Lineage (NCBI taxonomy): Eukaryota > Viridiplantae > Streptophyta > Magnoliopsida > Fagales > Fagaceae > Quercus > Quercus suber. The sequence continues at coordinate 46,888 of NW_027070236.1, forward strand.
GTAGACATGGTGAGCAAACATAGATCATCACATGTATTCCAAACTCTTAGACATGAAATCACACATCAAACAAACATATTCATCTCTATTATCAAAGCAAGACCATATCACAAATGCATGAACATTTCCAATGCATGACTTACCTTTTAATTACCTTACAGCAACTTAGCACCTATGGCATCATGCATAAGCCTATGGAAGAATGATCATAGCATCAAAGCAATAAAATGCAAGATAACCCTAATTTTAACATATGATAGCAAACCAAGCAATTAAACATGTGAAACATAGGCATTGAAAGCATGAAAGAATGAGAAGAGAAGCTAAACAAACAAACATGTGAAAACTAAAACAAAATAATCAAAAAACATAAATTGGGGTTTCTAGGCAGTGGCTTGCGCACTCAAGAACAAGCCTACATACGTAGGCGAGATTATGTGTACGTAGGTTCTTGCCTAGAAACCCTAAAAACACAAAAACAAGGAAAAACCTCAAAACGGGAATTCTAACAACTTAACATGCATTTAAAACACACAAACATATAAACCTAAGCTAGATAAATATGTTAAAAACACAAAAACAAGGCAGAACCTTAAAACAGGAATTCTAACAACTTAACATGCATTTAAAACACAAACATATAAACCTAAGCTAGATAAACATGTTAAAGCACATAAAAACAAGAAAACAAGACAAATAGAAAGAATTAAAAAAAGAAAATGAAAGAAAGGAAAATGTCATGGGCTACCCCTTCCTTGAAGGCACCCGGGCAGTGAGTTCCCTTTCATTCTTGTTCCTTTTTTTCTATCCTTGCATCTGAATACTTGTTCTAACATCCTCCCCTTCAAAATTCAGCCTACTGTTTAGGAGCTTGAGGAGCTTTTCTTGCTTATGGGAAACCTCAAGTTGGAGTTGACTGAGTACTCCCGGTAGCTATATGAAGGTGGGACTAATAAGGAGGAGGAGGAGGAGGATGATAGTGGTGATTGTATAGGAGGTTCAAAGTCGACTCCAAGCCATCAACAGAGGAAGAGGCAATTTCGATGATCCTACAGACAAATAGATAGACATAGACATACACACAACATAGCATAACAAACCTTCTTTTTGTTGCATTTATGTTTGAGACATTGGGATGTATTTCAAGAACACATTTTACATTTATGTTTTTATTTAGGATATGTACTTTGGGGAACTTTAAGTCATTCTATTGTTCTTGGAAACTATGTGCTTGAATTATGCCTTGAGTAGTCCCTTTAGTCTCTCCCTTACACATTCCCATAAAAAATGGATTAATCTCTTCTCTCAATCCCTAATTTTTGCCTAGGTCTTTGACCTAGTGGGATTCCTCTTAATTTTGCATAGGCCTCCTTTCGGTTTTCAACCCATTGAGACTCCTTATATCATCTTTGAACTCATTTTCTCTCTCTCTCTCTCTCTCTCTCTCTCTCTCTCTCTCTCTCTCTCTCTCTTAACATGGCCATATGAAAGGCTCCAATTGCTTCATCCAACTTTAGGATATGAGAAATGACTTTGGGTTGTCAGAAGCGGGTTCACATTGTTGAGATAGCTTATAAAAAGTCCCATCAATTAAAAGAAAGAAAGCCTAACTGACCACCTCGATATGCCCCAAATTTTACTTTTCTACACTTTATGATTCTCAGGTCTCTTCTTATGAATATAATAAAAGATTGGAATGTTCCAAATCTCCTATAAAAACAATTTATTGTCTTTTAATTTGAGTAATGAGAGAACCTACCATTTATTATCTTTGCTTATTGTCATCATTTTTTTATTCCCTTCTTTTCTTTTTCCTTTTTTTTTTTCCATGCCATGTAATTTTTGCCCATGATGTCCTTTGAGGAATTTTTGCCATGCCCATGGAGTTTGCCCCTATCTTTTGCCTAGATTGCCCTTCGGGTTTTCAACCTAGCGAGGCCCTTTTGCCATAATTTTTGCCTAGGCCACCCTTTTAGGTTTTCAACCTAGCAAGCTTTTTCTTTTTTCCTTATCAAATGTGGTATCTTCGGAGTCTATCCATGTTGATTAAGAGAAGCATCTCTTCCCCATCCAAATCTATAATTCTTGTAGCACCTCTTGACACGATATTCTTGATTATAAAAGGACCAAACCATCTTGGCTTCTTCTTTCCTCTCGAATCAAAAGTTTCATCTCTAAGCACCTTTAGAACCAATTCCCTTTCTTTAAGGTTTCTAGGTCTCACCTTTTTGTTAAATGCTTTAGCAATCCTCTTTTGGTACCCCTGTGCATGGTATTATGCCCTAACCCTCTCCTTATCTATCAAAGCCAATTACTTATATCTTTGTTTCACCTAATCTTCCTCTAGGACTTTGGAAAGGTCATGTTGTATAGCTCACTAAGTGGCATCAAGCTTGCATGTGTTTGGCAATCGTGGCTATTAGGTTCTAAAGATTTAGGATTTTATGTATTTAGAACTCTAATTTGTATTGTTGGCAAACCATGATCAAAACAGGTTGTTTAGTCTTGTTTAGGCTTGCTCAAAGTTGGGTCTTTCATGTAAAGTTGGAATCGAGTGGCTGCAGATGCATTGGTGCATTTCAGCCTGGCTCGATCGATCGAAAGAAAGACTCGATTGATCGAATCTCGGGCAGAATGTTTTTCTGCAGAATTTTCCAACTCAGCCCTAACTCATTAAACGTTTTGGGTTTTCTGTTTTTACCCTAGGCATATAAAAAAAAACCCTAGCCACGTTTTTAGAGTTGCTCTAGTTGAGTTGTTGCTCATACTTTACTGTTTTGTGTAAATCTCTTGTGAGATTTAGAGAAGCTTTCATTTACACAAAGCTTAGGGTTTTCAAGGTAGAGATTACTTCAACATCTTGATGATCAACTCGGTTGCTACCATAGAAGTTTAAAGATTATCAAGCATGGGTGCTTGTAGCTAATTGGAGAATCCAAGAAAGAAGGAGTCCATGGATTCGGAGTTTGCACGTGGTCGTGTCAGTAAGTTCTACTGGTGGATAGCATTAGGAAGTCAAGCGGGGAGCTTGTAAGTCCTTTTGTATGAACTTCAATTCTTTCGCATAGTGGATTCAGGTTTACCTTGAGGATAGCTAAGTCAAATCCTCCCCAGGCTTTTACCGTGTGGTTTTCTGGGTGATCATATCATTGTGTTATTTATTATTCCACTACTTTATATTTTTTATATGATTGTATGTTTGTGATAACCTAGAATTGCATAATTTGACTAAGTTAATCACTTGGCTAAATAACTAGGTTAATCCAGTTGGTTTAAGGGGTCTAAATTTCTAACAAGTGGTGTCAGAGCTGGTATCTCTTTTGTTTGAGATTTTTTTATCTCAAACCTGATCCTTGACCCCTGTTGTCATGAAGCATGGACACTCTGTTGTTGTTCCTCCTCACTTTGATGGGAATAACTATGCTTATTGGAAAGTAAGGATGAGAGCATTCCTGAAATCTATTGATGAGAGGGTTTGGAATTCCATTGAATACGAATGGCAGAAGCCCACTACTCCTATGAGTGAGTGGCAAACTTCTGAAAAAGAAGCAGCAGGCTTCAAAAGCAAAGCTATGAATGCCATCTTCAATGCTGTTTCTATGGAGTAATTTAAGAGAATCTCTAATGTTGAGGTTGCTCACACTGCTTGGAAAATCCTCCAAACTATGCATGAAGGCACAAAGGTAGTAAAGATTAATAAACTGCAGCAATTGACTTCTAGATTTGAAAGCATTAGAATGTCTTATGATGAATCTTTTGATGAATTCTATGCTAAATTAAATGATATTGTTAATTCTGCTTTTAATTTGGGTGAAATTTATGATCAACCTAAAATTGTTAGGAAGATTCTTACATCTTTAACTGAAGACTTTAGACCCAAAGTGACTGCCATTACTGAGAGCAAGGATGTGGACACCATCCCCGTTGATAAGCTTGTAGGATCTCTTCAGTCCTATGAGTCTGACCTACCCAAAGTGAACAAATCCAAATCAATGGTTCTTAAGTCAGTTAATGATGTTAATGCTGGTGGATTTGATGATGAGCTTTCTGCTACAGAGATTGCGTACCTTGCCAAGAACTTTAGAAACTTTCTTAGGAATAACAATAGAAAGGCAAAAGGTACAAACATTGTTGAACCTAGAAACTTTAGGAAGAATGATCCCACTAAGGCTGATAATTTTGAAAAACCTAGAGAAAAAGTTGGTCAATCTTCAAACAATCCTTTGGGTGCTCAGTGTTTTGGCTGTCAAGGGTATGGTCATGTGAAATCTGAACATCCTACATTCTTGAGATCTAAGGGTAAAGTTATGGCTATAACCCTTAGTGATAATGAGGTTTTTGATGATGAGTCTGGATTTGATGAGGATGGAAATTTCATTGCTTTCACTGCTACTGCTGTAGTAAATGAAAGCATATCTGTTGAAGAGAACCCTTCTGATGGGGATGCAAATCTTCAAGAGGCCTACAATAAACTTTGCAAAATTGCTGCAAAGGATGCTATGAATGTTGAACTTGGTCTGAAGAAAATTGAATCTCTTGAGCTTGAAAAGAAGAATTTGCTTATTAACTTGTTTGATGCTAATGATCTTTTGAACAATGTTAAATCTAAGAACATGCTCTTGCTTGATAAAGTTAAAACTTTGGAACATGATTTATCTGTTGCTAGATCTACTAGTTCTAAACTTGATCACATGTTGAATGTTCAAAAGTATCCTTCTGATAAATTTGGTTTAGGATATGGTGAAAGCATCTTTGATTCTGCACCACATTCCACAAACTTTGTTCCTCCATCTTCTTCTGAACCTTCTGCGGGTGAGGTTGTGAGTGAAACTGTTAAGCCCCCTGTGAGTAAGGTTGTTAAACCCATAGAAGTTTCACCACCTAGGAAGATTAGGGTTGATCTAGGAGAGTCTAAACCTAAGGATTCTACCCATTCTAAGGACAAGATACATGGTAAACCTGCTTGGGTTTGTCACTATTGTGGAAAGTCTGGACACATTCGTCCTAAATATTACAAGCTTCAAGCTGCTAAGAGAGCAAACAAACCAAAGGTGCCTGTGCCTAAGCACAAGATCCTATGGCACTCATTGGTGAATTGGTAAAGGCGTTGAACATTTATTCCAATCCTGGAGTTGGAAATCATGCGAATGTGAATAAGAACTCCAATGCTCATGGTGCATCTAAAAGGTTTTGGATGCAAAAGACTCAACCTAATTGAGTCTTTCTGACATGGTCCTTGTGCTTCATTGCTCATTTCTTTGTGACCATTGTTATTTGGTTTTTTGTGTTTTTCTTTGTTCTAGGACTTGCATTACATTACATTCATGCATTTCATTCTAGGATTTATTTGTTTTCTCTTATAATAAAAAAAAATAAAAAATAAAAAGGAGAAAAGCAAAATATGTTAAGCACTATGTTTCTTGGTTTTTGAAAACAAGGTTGGTCAATTTATTTACACATAACATGTCTTATGTACCTTGTTTAGCATTGATGAGCTTATTTATTGCACTTGACTAGTTGAAACTTTGTAGTGCATGTTGTGTGGGAAAGATGTTTATGGTTTTTGATCACTTTGTCTTGATCTTGAAGTCACATGTTATTTGACTGTCGGACTTGATCCCTTTGAGAAAGGCATAAATAACCATCTCACCACTGTTCACTAGCCAATCATGAACACCTTAGTGCATATCATAAGATTCTGTGCTCGAGAAAGTGTAGCA
>NW_027070236.1:54631-70153 GCF_002906115.3 Quercus suber
AAAAAAAAAAAAAAAAAAAAAAAAAAAAAAAAAAAAAAAAAAAAAAAAAAAAAAAAAACCCCTCAAAGTTGTACTCATTTTGTAGTTTTACGAAAGGTCATTTTGTAACATGATGGGCATTTGTGTGAAGAAAAAACCTCTGAAATTCCATAGTTGATAAAAGAAATTCTTTCCATTTTCTTTTTATAGAGAGATGGGTTTGTGCGTGTTTTTATACATCCTTCATAATTGTATTATCGCGAAGCAAGTCCAATGGATTTAGATTGGTACTACCGATTCCCAAAGCATGAATGTTTAATGTGGTATTAATTTCATCTCATTAGCTTCTACACATAACAGCAAAATTAAAAATAATTAGATTGTACACGTGTATAGTAAAATTGGACTCCAATTTCAAATTCTAATTGAACAATTGGAATGATAATATATGATAGTAACAACAATAAGAAAATTCAAATAAAATTTTGGATTAAATTGTAACAATCTAAATAAAAAATTCTAGTAGAAAGACAAGGTGGAGTGATCCACTCCAAGAAGGCAACCAAACTTGCGTAAATATAGAATAATAAATCTCTCTCCGAAAAATTTACATTGTTCATAACATTTACCTTCACTGAAAATTTTAAAAACATAGTGACTCACATCTGCCATCCAGACATCTACAGCCGGGTCCTCTCTAATTCACGTGAGATTCCATTGATCACTAAGTTCCTTTGCAGCCTACAAAAAGTATCATCCATCGGTCCACAGTAGTGCTTTCTTCATTGTTATAGGTGTCAAACCTGAACAGAAAACCAAATATAAAGATAGTGACTTTTAGGCATAATGTGCATCTAATCACATATTAGCAATTTATAACAAATGTAAATATGCAAACTTTGTAAGTGAATAGTAAACAAAACTCAATGTCAGAACCAAGAAGAAAGCACTTTAATCCGAAACTCAGTGCAAATGTAAAGATAAAAACTTTGTAAGCAATTTATAACAAAGATGCAAACTCTGGCTTTGTTATCTTTTTGGAAATTATGCAATGTACCCAAACTAAGTTCTTATCACCAATATTAATCTCTTTGGTTTTCACATTTGACTGCAAAATTAAGAAAAAATTTAATTAGCACAATAACTCACTTGACCCGATACATAGAAGTGGTTTTAATGAGAATGAGCCTACATACATTTAGCCACATGATGCAAAATTCAATTTCAATTTGACCAATATTAATCTCTTTGGTTTTCACGTTGGATTACAAAATCAAGAAAAAACTTAATTAACACAGTAACTCACTTGACCCGATACATAGAAGTAGTTTTAATGAGAATGAGCCCACATACATTTAACCACATGATACAAAATTTAACTTCAATTTCAGATTCTAGACACATGACACAAAATTAGAACTCAAATATATATATATATATATATAGATTTGGTGTGTACACGTGGCACACAATTAGAGTTCTAATTTGGAATTCAATTTCGTACACGTGGCACACAATTAGAGTTCTAATTTGAAGTTTAATTTCACACTCTCTCTGCTTCACCTATTATTATATATATAGATTGGGTCTAAAAAAATTTATGGTGGTCATAAATTTTTTTATAATGTAAAAAGATCATTACCAAACTTTGTAAAACCTATTATCCTTACCCAATTTTTTGATGGTTAAGTCAATTCAGTCTTATCTTCCTTGCAGTACAAACAAGAGAACAAATCAATCAATATTTATATAAAAGCAGAGACATCATGTGGGAAAGCATGAGGTTCTGCCAAGTGACACATTGTATAACATCCTACTCATTTAGGCTTCCACATCATCTAAATTTAGCATTTATGTCAAACTATTAAGTAATGACAAATGCATTTATTTCAATGTATTAATAAAATTTAAAGAATTTGTATACATTTATAATTTTACATACTTTGAATTGATACGAATGGATTTAAAAAGCCATGAGAAATGTAGAAATAAAATTTAAAGAATTTGTATATATTTATAACTTTACATGCTTTGAATTAATAGGGATAGATCTAAAAAGTCATGGAAAATGTAGGAATCAAAAAACTTTTCAATTTTCTACAAAGACTAAGTTTAATGTAGAATTGCAAGAGTTGAATTCAATGAATTGGGAAAATATTATTTGTCACCACATTTGTCCAATATAAGTCAAGTCATGGGAAAAGTAGAAACAAAATTCAAAGAATTTGTATACATTTATAACTTAACACACTTTGAATTGATACAGATGAATCTAAAAAGTCATGGAAAATGTAGGAATTAAAAAAACTTTTCAATTTTCTGCATAAGACTAACTTCAATGTAGAATTGCAAGAGTTGAATTCAATGAATTGAGAAAATATTATTTGTCTCCACATTTGTCCAATATAAGTCCCCATTTCCTAGGAGTGTCAATTCGAGTTAGCGTATTGAGTTCATGTCATGTCAAGGTAGGAGTATTCGACTAAATGGCTCAACCTAAACCTGACACATTTAATAATCTTGTCGTGATCCTTCAACCCTAAACCGACCTAGTTAATAAGGCGAATTAACCTAATCCAACCCAACCCACTTGATACACTTAATAAACGGGTCGTGTTGGGTTGACATGAATGTAACACAGCACATTTTAACATGTATAATATTAAACATAACATCCATCTAGATTTTTTTTTTTTTTTAACAGCCCAAAAGTAATGCATACACTTTAAATCTTCAACCCACATTAAAAATAATATAGTTCAATAAAAATATAGCATCCATATAGAGATAAGTTCTTTACACTCCAAAAGAAGTGCATACACTTCAACCTAAATCCAAAATAACATAGTTAAACAAAAATATAATATCCTCAAAACTTGTCAAATGCTAAGTATCAATATTGAAAGAGTTGGAGCAAATAGTAGACTAATCCTGACTATGACTACAATTATCATCCATAGATTCCTTGTTGATGGCTAAATTCATAACATCTCCCACAAGCTCATCCAATTTCATTTGTGCAAGTGCTATGCCAAAAAAAAATATTTATAGAACTAGGGTATTAGATATTTATAAGAAGGTTTAGAGATTTAGGGTTTATAGAGTTTAAAGATCTAGGGTTTGTATAGTTTCAATTTCCAAGTATATCCCTTGTAAGTTTTTGTAATTACTCATTTTTCTTTTTAAATTTAAAATATAGGTCGGATATAAAAGATATTTGACAAATCTAAAATAAAATGGATATTTATTTGTTTTACGAGTTAAACAGGTTGTGTTAAATGGGTCATTTCGAGTTGACACAAATAAATTGGCATGTCAAATGTGTCTATTACGGGTTGCGCGAGTTGACCTACTTATGACACGTTTCTTATTGTGTTGCTTTCGGGTTGAGCCGTTTATGACTCTAACCCGCTAAGGCCCAACCCTAACCCGCAAAAATTCGTGTTGTGTTCACGGGTTAGGTCAAACATTGACACTCCTACCATTTCCATTGGACTTAAAAATTAAACTTCCATAATTTCTAAGAGACATGTTAATTTTCAAAATATTACATTTATCTTAGATATTTTTTTTAGATTTTATGTATATAGTTTTACTTATGTAGCATTGTAATTTATTTAGGCTTATTGTTTCATATTAAGTGGAATTTATATTTTTGGTTTTCTATATGATGTGTATACTTGATAAGGATATATTTTTGGCTACTTTTAGTTCAATTAAAATTTGGAGGTTAAATTGTGATATTATTGCATCACTATGACATTATTTTTTCTATTGTTGTATCATGAAATTCTAGAAGTTTTTATAGCTAATTGATATATAAAACATAAATAATACAAGAAAGACACCTAGAACCCAACAGGTTTGTAGGTGACAATTTCACTATGATATGGTGACATTTATTGGTTGCATGAATTAAAGGAATTTCCCTCCCAATGTATTTAGTTTGAATTTAGTTTTAGTAGAAAACCTCATAGACTAAGTGTGACTAACAATAATAGTATTCATGAAATCAATGGGCCATAAATAATTTCTTACAAAACTTATCAAATTGGACGCATCGCACACGATATCGGCTAATAAAGAAAGAATAGTCAAGAATAAAATGTTAAGTAACACATAAATTTGTGATTATTTTTGTCATATATTATGTTTTTGCAAAAAAACAAACATATATATATATATATAAAAAAAAAAAAAAAAAGTGCAATATAACTAAAAAAAGTTCCAAGATAAGTTAAACTCAAATTTGGTAAACTTGAGCTTCACTTGCAACTCGAGTTTGGTAAACTTGAGTTCTAAAAATGGGATTTTATTAAAAAATAACCATAAAACTCAGAGAATATATTAGTTAGACAAGGTTTGAAACAAATTTCATTTCTAGCAAATCGAGTCTAAAGGACTCGATTTTGCTCTGAGAAAATCGAGTGTGAGACACTCGATTTCCAAGTGAGTATGGAAATCGAGTTTAAGACACTCGATTTCCAAGTGTACATTCATTGGGCAAACTCGAGTGCAGAGAACTTGAATTGTTAAAAATCAAATATGTTTCAAACATTGTCTAACTAATAATATACTTTGAGTTTTATGGTTATTTTTTAATAAAATCCCTAAAAATGTGTTACATAGTTAAGTAAGTTAGGGTGGAAGTTTTTTAGTAAAAATTTTTTCAAAAACATAATAATTGGCAAAAAAAAAAAAAAAAAGCCCATAAATTTTTATGTTTACTCGATACAACGACTAGTAATGCACAAGTTGACCCATTTTATACGAGTGTAAAAATCATTACCCATTTCAAAAATTTTCCTTTAGGTTAGGGTCCATTATCTCCATATGAAACAGTAATTCTAATCTTGCTAAATCTTTTTACATTTAAACTTAGGACTGCTTAAAATAACTTGAACAGAGAAAGTATGTTGAAGATTGTGGCCTGAATTGGGTTTGGAGTCTAGTAAGTTAGTGACAAACAATCTTACAGCTGTCCCTTGTTGATCTCACATAATTTTGTGAGATATAAGTATTGGGAAAGCAATAAAATGGGTACTGGCTTTCAGTTTCTTTTCAACCAATTGCTACATCTACCTCCATGGAAAAAATGGGACTCTACTGGACCTCATATCAATAAACCCGATTTGAACAACAGATATCTAGCAAAGAGGAACTTTAGATTATGATGAAGTTTTCAGGCAACGCATTTACCCCATGGTCAATGGCAAAAGTGCTGGAGGGTGGAGTCTGGTGTGGTCAATTATATTTAACATTTATTTAGATATATGCCAGGGCATTCAGCAATACTGTGGTGTAGAACCTTGTGGACTCAATAGCTATTGCACACTTGGTGATGACCAGGGACCAATCTGCAAACTGTATACCAGGTTATGCTTATCTGGATTGAGATAACAAGGAAAAAGGATGCAGGCAGAACTTTGCTCCACAAGCTTGTGATTAAGGTTTAGAGGTGCTTAACATAATAACATGGATTGTCCATCCAATGACTATGATTATCAAATAGTTGCCGAGTATGCATGAAGAAATTCTTAAGTGATTTTTTTTCGGGCCCTTGCTGTGTTCAAAGATAGGCAATGCTGGAAGTAAAAAACAACCTCTCCCAAATGGTTTTGTCAACCTCAGCACCAGATGGAAAGATCTAATCAAATTGAGGAATACAACTGTGTGGCCGTCAAGTACAAATTTGGCAAAAAGGATCACACAACAATGTCCCGTAATGGAGCAGTGCAATTTGGAAGTTCAGTATTGATGAATTTCATGCTACTGCTAGCAATTATTATGGCCATTTCACTATTGATGCAAAACGAGTTACAAAATCTTCAACCGGCTTAGTCATGGGCGCTTCTGCAACAGTGTACAAAGGTGTCCTAGCAGTTGATGATGAAAATTTCATTGCAATCAATTGCTTAGACAAGATTGTGAGGGAAAGTGAGCAAGAGTTCAAGACAGATGTGAGTGCAATTGGCTGCAAAAATAATGAGAATCTAGTCAAGTTGCTCGGATTTTGCAATGAGGGCCAACATTGAATTCTAGTTTATAAGTTCATGAGTAACAGCTCCCTATCAAGCTTCCTCTTTAGATCTTCAAGACCAAGCTGGTCCCAAAGAGTGTAAATTGCAATGGGAATTGCAAAGGGGCTCATTACTTGCATGAAGAGTGCAGCACTTAGATTGTACATTGCGACATCAAGCCAGAAAATATACTTTTGGATGGCTCATATACAACAAGGATTTATGATTTTGGATTCGCTAAGCTTTGGAAGATATACCGGTCTTGAACTACAACTTTGATAAGGGGAACCAAAGGTTATGTGGCCCCTGAGTGATTCCGGAACAGACCTATCACACCAAAGGTGGACATTTACAGTATTGGTGTCTTATTGCTTAAGATTTTCTGTGGCAGGAAGAATGTCAAACTGAGCATAGAGGATGAAAATCAAATAAGACTGGCTGATTGGGCATATGATAAGTACAAAGAAGGGAGATTGGATCTGCTAGTAAAAAATGATGAGGAGGCAATCAATGACATGAAAAGTGTGGAGAAGTTTGTGATGACTGCTAGCTGGTGTATTCAGGATGATCCACTGCTAAGACCTTCCATGAAGAACGTTCTGCAAGTGTTGGAAGGTGCCATGGAAGTTTCAGTGCCCCTATATACTTTTCCAACTACTTCAGTATAATCTGTTAGGTTCTAAAGATTTAGGATTTTATGTATTTAGAACTCTAATTTGTATTGTTGGCAAACCATGATCAAAACAGGTTGTTTAATCTTGTTTAAACTTGCTCAAAGTTGGGTCTTTCACGTAAAGTTGGAATCGAGAGGCTGCAGATGCATTGGTGCATTTCGGCCTGGCTTGATCAATCGAAAGAAAGACTCGATCGATCGAATCTCGGGCAGAATGTTTTTCTGCAGAAAATTCCAGCTCAGCCCTAACCCGTTAAACGTTTTGGGTTTTCTTTTTTTTACCCTAGGTATATAAAGAAAAACCCTAGCCACGTTTTTAGTGTCGCTCCAGTTGAGTTGTTGCTCATATTTTGCTGTTTTGTGTAAATCTCTTGTGAGATCTAGAGGAGCTTTCTTTTACACAAAGTTTAGGGTTTTCAAGGTAGAGATTACTTCAACATCTTGATTATCAACTCGGTTGCTACCATAGAAGCTTAAAGATTATCAAGCGTGGGTGCTTGTAGCTGATTGGAGAATCCAAGAAAGAATGAATCCATGGATTTGGAGCTTGCACGTGGTCATGTTAGTAAGTTCTACTGGTGGATAGCATTAGGAAGTCAAGCGGAGAGCTTGTAAGTCCTTTTGTATGAACTTCGATTCTTTCACATAGTGGATTCAGGTTTACCTTGAGGATAGTTAGGTCAAATCCTCCCCAGGTTTTTACCGTGTAGTTTCCTGGGTGATCATATCATTGTGTCTTTTATATTTCTGTTACTTTATACTTTTAATATGATTGTATGTTTGTGATAACCTAGAATTGCTTAAATTGACTAAGTTAATTACTTGACTAATTAAGTAGGTTAAACTGATTGTTTTAAGGGGTCTAAAACCGTTCATAATCAATTACTAAAAGGTATGCATGTTCCTCCTTAGTACTTGAACCATGTTTGGTTGTATGATTTTAGTCTAGTACTTGAAGCATGCTTGGTTGTACTGTTTTACATACCAGGTTGTTTGTTTCAATGTAGAGAGTATGTTGACATGAAATCTCTTCTCAATTCAGTATTTTCTTAATACAGTTGCATGAAAATTTGAGTCCTACTTTTGGTTCAAATCAGAGTTTTCAATCTCAATTCTGTTCTTATTTTATTTGGAATAACATGTATAGAACATAATTAAAAAATTTCCCTCAAAGAAAAATATATATCAATTGATAGCTTCTACTAATACATATGCATAAAAGATGTCACTTTGGCAGTCAATGAGTTTAGCCTCAAGAGGAAGGAGGGGAAGATTCAAACTAGTGATCTCCATTTTATAAGGTGTAATCTCCTGCAAATTGCACTATGTCTCGGTGTTGCACCTTTTTTTCTTTTTTGGTCCATAAAGAGAAAGAAAGATGCTATCACAGCTAGTATTACTCTTCATATCATAATACAAAACAAAATACTATTTACTAATATAAAGGATGAATTGAAAAGAAGACTCAGATCAGGATTCCTATACCCCATCTAAGGATCCTTACAAATTACAATGCAGTGATGAATTCTCCTAAATGTCAATATCATCTCTGTTTGACATTTAGTCAGAACACAATTTAAAGAAGGTGTAGGACCGTAGTTTAGACTGCACAGAAAAATATTATGAATATTGTGGCTCCAATTAGTTCTAGATTCTTGTAGCCACTACTCATTATCCTGATGGAGTTTCCTAATATTGGTAGAGGGAGGCATAGTCTTAAATAACCAGAATAGTACTTTATATTAAAGGATTTAAATTGAACTGATAAATGAAGATGGGCCTGGAGGAACTGAGACTTCAACAGCTCCTTCCATCATTTGTACTACTTTCTTCATTGTTGGCCTTAGCGATGGATCCTCCTGAATGCACCATATTGCAATCATCACATATTTCTGCACTCTCTTCATGTCATTTTTTGCCTCCTCGTCATTTTCCACTAAAAGTTCCAATTTCCCATCTTTATAGCAATGATATGCCCAGTCAGCTAGTATCGTCTGATCCACATCCTTTGCCTCTGCTTCAAAACTCTTCCTGCAGCAAATGAGATCTAGCAACAAAATGCCAAAGCTGTAAACATCAACCTTGATTGTAACAGGCATGTTTCTGAACCATTCGGGTGCAACATACCCTTTAGTTCCCCTGATTCCAGTAGTAGTGCGAGTCTGGTCCGTTTTCAAAAGCTTAGCTAATCCAAAGTCAGAAATTCTAGCTGTGAAAGAATCATCCAGTAGGATGTTCTGTGGCTTGATATCACAATGTATGATTTGGGTGTGGCATTCTTCATGCAAGTAAAAAAGCCCTCTTGCAGTTTCTAATGCAATTTGAATTCTTTGATACCAATATGGCCGTGAAACCCCAAATAGAAAGCTTGCCAGCGAACCATTACTCATGAATTCATATACAAGAAGACGGTGCTGCCCCTCGTTGCAGAATCCTAGCAGTTGGACCAAATTTCTGTGGTTTGTTCTGCCAATAGCACTCACTTCAGCTTTGAACTCCAGATCGCCTTCTTCCATCATATCATTCATCCTTTTAACTACAACTAGTTTTCTGTCCTCATATTCTAGAACCCCTTTATATACTTTTGCAAAAGCACCCCTCCCAAGCTCTTCCCTGAACCCATTTGTGGCTTCCATTAGTTCCTCATAAGTGTAACTTCGCAAATTCATGCCTAGCATGACTGGGTATGGCTTAATGGCCTTTGATTTCCAATATTTGAAACGAAAAACAAGCAGAAAGACAGCTAAAAGGAAGAGTAAGTTCAGAAACACTGAGCTACTAAGGAGCACTGACACAATGAGTATCACAGTTGATTCATCTTTCTTCTTCAAATCTGCACCTGAAGGCTTCAAAGTAGAATTGTCCTTTCTTATTTTGATTAGAGCTTTTCCTTCAAAACCATAATCCATCCTCCCATTTGAGAGAGGTATTTTCTTCTTCCAACACTGCCCGCTTTTGTAAATGGCAGCAGCGCAGAGACAATCACCCAAGCAAGCTGTCCTGCACAAATCCTCATTTTAGCTGTCCAAGTATTCATAATCAGACCAGCTGGGCCAATCTGTATTTGGCATTGATTTCAAATAAAAAAGATCTGATTCTGGCAAGGATTCATCACAACTTTGTGAAAGAAAGTTCTGTTTGCAACCTTTCATAACATCCTCTGGATCAATGAAGGTGTATCCATCTGGGCAGTGGCATTTGGGTCTTTGATCGTCACCGAGCATGCAGTAGCTGTTATACCCACAAGGTCCACTACCAGACATGAGTTTTTGCCACAAAATTGCATATATTTGGAGGTATGAAGGTTGACAGAGGAGACCAGGTCATAAGCCCACTCCTGGACAATAAGCTGCTTTTTGGGTAGACATAATGCCTTAAAACACCATCATATTCCATGATTGCTCTTTGATAGTAGTCCTGCGTAGAATCAGGAATTGACGATATATTCTTAACAATTCTTCCATTTCTTGCTGTAAAGGTTATAGAGCCAGACGGGTTGAAGACCACCCGAAAGCCGATGCCTACAGGTTCTTCTGGCCCGGGCCAACAATCAGTAATAGAATAATCCATGGGGTAAGCTCTTGTTTGTAGCACAAGACTTCCGGTCGTGTTTAGTTGGAACTGAAACCTTCCATTAGAGTAATTCATTTCTGAGTAACGAGCAACAAGCTTGCTGCCCAGACTCAGTGTCTGTGAAGGTAACATTGTGTCAGTTGGATAATGAAAACTCTGCCACAAAAGGCTAGAATTTTGGCTTGCCAGCACGAAGTTTCCAGTGTCAAGCACGGCTGCATAAGCAACTCCTGGACCAGCTAAGTCAGCTTTCCATGTCTCGTTGCCTGTTGGGTCATTGAGTACAAATTTGCCATCTTTAGTAAGCTCAACCTTGGATCCTCCTGGCACAAGATTATCTCCATTGGCTGACCAGACAACGGTTTTTTCAGGTAATTTGTTGAACCAGATGGCTAGTAGATATCCTCCCTTTCCAATTTGTTGGAAACCAAAAGCGAAGTCACCAGAAGGCGATGCCCAATAAGTGTCTTTTTCCTGTGCAGTTAAGGGATGAACCCAGAGATTGGCTGCTGGAAGTTTGAGCAGTGGTGGAATATGGCAGCAACAGAATAAGAAGCAACAAGGAGAGAAGAGATGATAGTTGTAAAGCCATACTAGTATGAGGAGTCTATAAGTGATACACTTTGTAGTATAAATGAAAAAACTGTATCATGACATTGACAAATATACTGGTAGAGGAAGCTCTGCATGTGGAACGTTTTTGTCGAAGTGAAGATGAAAATGAGTCATTTTTTAAGTTTTCTTGACTCTGAAGAATGACTTCTCATTTTTCTCATTTTTTAGAAAAAGCATGAGTCATTTTTTAAGTTTTCTTGACTCTAAAGAACGACTTCTCATTTTTCTCATTTTTTAGAAAAAGCATGACATGGCTTGTAAGAAAAAGTTGGACAAATTTGCCGGTTAATGTGGGACACGGCTGGCACTGGTAGGGGCATTTTTTTTTTTGACAAAATTGCTCTCTTAATAATTTTTTCCTCCCTTTCACTTTTTATTTTTCACTGAATCTTATTTTATCAATATTTTATTATTTATTTTCTTTCACTTTACCAATATCAAACTCAATTTCTTCCCCTTTATCAATATCAAAGAGATGAAGAAATGTCAATAAAGATTGAGGAATAATTAAACAACGTACCACTATTGTATATTATTTGGTTCATAATTTTTTTTTTTTAAATAGGTTAAAATTAATATGTTGTTAATTTTTATTTTTGTTACATGTATTGTAGCACTAATGGATGGAATGTAGTTGCAAAAGATTGCTTTGACTTAAATGAACCCCTTCAAGAAGGTATTATAATTTTATTTTATTTGTGGTTTACATTTCATTTATCATAGAATATTTTTAAACTCATGTTTTTATATAGCACCAAAATTAATATGATATTAATTTTTATTTCTAATACATGTATTATAGCATCAATGGATGAGAATGTAGTTGCAAGTGAGAGTCACTACTTTACTCCAAAAAAATTGTTTTGACTTAAATGAACCCCTTCAAAAATGTATTATAATTTTATTTTATTTGTAAATTTACATTTCATTTATCATAGAATATGATATTTATATTTTAAACTCTTGTTTTGATATAACACCAATGGATGACAACATAGATGCAAGTGAGACTCCTCAATTTGTTCCAATGGATTGTTTTGACTTAAATGAATTGTCTCAAGAAGGTATTATTATTTTTATTTTATTTGTAATATATAATTCATGTATCATATAATATGATGTTGATTTTTTTTTTAATTTTTTTTTTTAATATAGCACAAGTTGATGATGATTTGATTGCAAGTAAGATTCATGGAAGTGTTTCAAAGAATTGTGTTGAATTAAATGAGCTTCCAAATGACGGAAAAAATAATAATACTTATGGAGATGAAATAATTGATCGGAATGAATGTCCAATAGATAAAATGGGAGTTATTGAAGAACATGAAGATATAAATTCAATAGAAAATGAGTTTGAGCCTTTTGTTGGTCAATGTTTTCCTAGTGAAGAAGAAACTTTCATTTTCTATAAAAATTATGCAAATCAATATGGTTTTACAATTCGAAAAGGTCATACTAAGAAAAAAAAAAAAAAAAGAGAGAGAAGCAGTAAGATGTGATTTCTTTTGTCATCGACAAAGTAAACAACCATTAAAAATAATGGATCCTTTTAAGGAGCAACGAAATAGGAAATCTTTAAAATGTAGATGTAAAGCTCATTTAAGTATCATTTTGCGAAAGTCATTTGATATTTTTCCTTGAGAATGGCATGTCACTAAGTTTGTTATAGATCACAATCATGATTTGTTCTCCCCTTCGGAAGTGCGATTTCTTCCAGCCAATCGAGTTATCACTATAGATGATAAAAAACCCATCTCACAAGAAAATTAAAGGTCTCAAATTTGATAGCAAGGTTGTTTCATATTCGTTTACCTGGGCTGATCATTTCTCACAAATGACCAGTTCAAAATGGTAACAGGGCCAGTCAGCATTCCCTTCATGGGCCGTTTGGTAAAACTTTGAGCTATTGAAGACCAAAAGATAGTCATGGGCTTGGGGCAGCTCACGTCACCATAGATAATTGGTGGCTTCACACTACAGGATCCATAACAGTGAAGGCAATTCGACCCGTTCAGTCCACATTGGGCATATCCTATCCACTTCGGTTCATTCTGTCCACTTTGGTCCTATTTGGTTTATTCTGTCTAATTTAGTTCTATTTGGTCCTATTTAGTCCAAATTGGTCTTATTTGGTCCATTTTGTCCACTTTGATCCACTTCAGTCTTATTTGGGCTATTCCATCAACTTTGGTCCTACTCAGTCCACTTTGGTTCTATCTGGTCCATTCTGTCCACTTTCGTCATATTCAATCTACATTGGTTATATTCGGTCTAGTCTGTCCACTCCGGTCCTATTCAGTCCAATTTGATCCCGTTCGGTCCATTCTCTCTACTCCGGTCCATTCCGTCCACCTAGTTCTTATTCAGTCATATTCAGTCCATTTGATCCACTTTGTTCCATTTGGTCCATTTGGATTACTTCGGTTCATTTTGGTCCATTACGTTTTATTTTTGTGCACTTACATAATTGAGAAAAGACATGTTTGGGTTGAAAGCACATAATCGAAATCCAAATTTACTAAAAAATATATAAATCTCAAACTCATAATATATAAAATCTTAAGCATGACATTTACTATTACTATGCTTTTGTTGAGCCACATTTGTTTTTTGTTTAGAATACTAAGTATTAACACACACACACACACTAGGAGAGGGGAGAAATTTAATTAAAAAAAAAACTTACAGTGGTGTATATCGTTGAGCGACATTAATATAGCATTTCAATCTATTTCGGTACGACTAAATTTAAGTGAAAGTCTTTCTAAATATAAAAGCTCTGAATATACAAATGTAATTTTCAGGGCATTTATTTATTTGTTTTAACGCCGTTATTTTTAAATGAATTACATGAGGTTGATTATACATTTAAGCAAAATAAATAAATATATATATATATACATGTATGTATGTATGTATAATTTTTATTTAAATAAATTATTCAAATTATCCATTCTCTTAAAAGAGATTATTATGATAATTAAAACTCATACAAACTTATACAAAATATGTATAATTTATTATCTAAATTTTATTGTAGAGAGAGAGATTACTTGTGATGGGGAACTAAAGAATACAACAAGATGAACCCAAAATAGAATTTTAAAAATCACAATAATTCATCAATATAAAGTGAAGTTGCAAGAAAGAATAAAAAATCAAGAGAAAGTGAATAATCACTTTTTCAATAGAGAATGTGAAAGAGAATAATAAGAAATTTATAGAAAATAATATGAGAAGAAAAAATTAAAAATAAAAAATATAATAATAAACACCAAATTATCCAAGTCATGTTATGTAATAAAAAAAAAACATTATATTCTTATATACTATCTTTATAATGCAATATGATAACATCTATGAAATCAAAGAGAATAAAAAGATAACAACTTAAAAACACAAAACTTAATCACATCAACCCAAAGTAGAGTTCCAAATAATACAAAATTCATCAACCTAAAGTAGAAATGCAAGAAACATATACATAAATAAAAATCCACCAAAAATGAAAAAAAAAAATGAGAGAGAGAAAGAGAGAGAGAGAAATAACCTTTTGTGTGTGGAAAAACTATGAATAGAATGGAAAAGAAAATTTTAAATTTATAGTAAGAAGAAGAGAATAAGAAAAGTAAAAAATAAAGGAAGATAAAGGGAGAGAGAAAAAATGATATTAAGGTAGATAATAGTGGGAGATAAAAAGTTAAAAAAAAAATGGGAAAAGTTAGAGAAAATATAACAATAAGTTAAGAAATTAATAAGAAAAAAAAAGAATTAAAAAAAAGAGAGAGAGTGTTGAAAATAGATGGATGATATGGCCATTAATATTGTTCAACATGAACATAGCATTTAATGTAGCAACAATAAATGCTATGTTTCAAATTTTAGAGAGATATATAATAATATATACACACATATATACAAATATATAGTTGATTATTCTATCCCTGCGATGAGTAGCACTGTTGCAGGTTGCTTGTCGGTAGACTTGACAAACTGATCCAGTTGATTGGATCCGGGTTCAATTTGTTCAGGTTCGAGTTAGAGACAAGTCAATGGATTGCAAAACTTATAATCCTTAACCAATTTTTTGATGGTCAAGTCAATTCAATCTTTATCTTCCTTGCAATACAAACAAGAGAACAAATAAAGAAAGAATAGTCAAAAATAAAATGTTAAGTAACACATAAATTAGTGTTTTTTTTTTTTTTTTTTGCCAAATATTATGTTTTTGCAAAATATATATATATATATATATATTTTTTTTTTTTTCAGCCCAAACATATTTAGTTATTTACCAAACTCGGTTTCTAAGTATTATGGCAAAAAAAAAAGGTGCAATATAACTAATTAAGTTCCAAGATAAGTCAAACTTGAGTTTGGTAAACTCGAACTTCACTTGGAACTCAAGTTTGGTAAACTTGAGTTCTAAAAATGTACTAACTAAATAAGTTTGGGTGGAAGTTTTTTAGTAAATTTTTTTTTTCAAAAACATAATAATTTGCAAAAACAAAAGCCCATAAATTTTTATGTTTGCACAAGGTTCACTAAATTGAAACCTTCAAGTCTGTCAGAAGTGAATGTGAAAAATATTTACACAATCAAAAAAACCACACAAAAAAAAAAGGGACCGGGGGGGGGGGGGGGGTTGGAGAGTTGACTCGA
>NW_027070236.1:70736-208965 GCF_002906115.3 Quercus suber
AAATTAGTTTTTTTTTTTTTTTTTTTGCCAAATATTATTTTTTTGCAAAATATATATATATATATATATTTTTTTTTTTTTTTCAGCCCAAACATATTTAGTTATTTACCAAACTCGGTTTCTAAGTATTATGGCAAAAAAAAAAGGTGCAATATAACTAATTAAGTTCCAAGATAAGTCAAACTTGAGTTTGGTAAACTCGAACTTCACTTGGAACTCAAGTTTGGTAAACTTGAGTTCTAAAAATGTACTAACTAAATAAGTTTGGGTGGAAGTTTTTTAGTAAATTTTTTTTTTCAAAAACATAATAATTTGCAAAAACAAAAGCCCATAAATTTTTATGTTTGCACAAGGTTCACTAAATTGAAACCTTCAAGTCTGTCAGAAGTGAATGTGAAAAATATTTACACAATCAAAAAAACCACACAAAAAAAAAAGGGACCGGGGGGGGGGGGGTGGTTGGAGAGTTGACTCGATACAACAACTGGTTATGTACAAGTTGACCCATTTTTTACGAGTGTAAAAATCCTTACCCATTTCCAAAATTTTTCCTTTAGGTTAGGGTCCATTATCTCTATATGAAACAGTAATTCTAATCTTTTTAGATTTAAACTTAGGACTGCTTAAAATAACTTGAACAGAAAAGTATGTTGAAGATTGTGGTTTGAATTGCGTTTGGAGTCTAGTAAGTTAGTGACAAACAATTCTTATCTGTCCCCTGTTGATGTCACCTAAATTTGTGAGATATAAGTATTGGGAAAGCAATACAATTGGTACTGGCTTTCAGTTTCTTTTCAACCAATTGCTACATCTACCTCTATGGAAAGAAATGGGACTCTACTGGACCTCATATCAGTAAACCCGATTTGAACAACAGATATCTAGCAGAGAGCAACTTTAGATTATGATGAAGTTTTCAGGCAACACATTTACCCCAAGGTCAATGGCACAAGTGCTGGAGGGTGGAGTCTGGTGTGGTGAATTATATTTAACATTTATTTAGATATATGCCAGGGCTTTCAGCAATACTGTGGTGTAGAACCTTGTGGACTCAATAGCTATTGCACACTCGGTGATGACCATTACCAATCTGCAAACTGTATACAGGGTTATGCTTATCTGGATTAAGATAACAAGGAAAAAGGATGCAGGCAGAACTTTGCTCCACAAGCTTGTGATTAAGGTTTGGAGGTGCTTAACATAATAACATGGATTGTCCATCCAATGACTATGATTATCAAATAGTTGCCGAGTATGCATGAAGAAATTCTTAAGTGATTTTTTTTCGGGCCCTTGCTGTGTTCAGAGATAGGCAATGCTGGAAGTAAAAAACAACCTCTCCCAAATGGTTTTGTCAACCTCAGCACCGGATGGAAAGATCTAATCAAATTGAGGAATACAACTGTGTGGCCGTCAACTACGAATTTGGCAAAAAGGATCACTCAATAATGTCCCGTAATGGAGCAATGCAATTTGGAAGTTCAGTCTTGATGAATTTCATGCTACTGCTATTAATTATTATGGCCATTTCACTATTGATGCAAAACGAGTTGCAAAATCTTCAACCGGCTCAGTCATGGGCGCTTCTGCAACAGTGTACAAAGGTGTCCTAGCAGTTGATGATGAAAATTTCATTGCAATCAATTTCTTGGACAAGATTGTGAGGGAAAGTGAGCAAGAGTTCAAGACAGATGTGAGTGCAATTGGCTGCAAAAATAATGAGAATCTAGTCAAGTTGCTCGGATTTTGCAATGAGGGCCAACATTGACTTCTAGTTTATGAGTTCATGAGTAACAGCTCCCTATCAAGCTTCCTCTTTAGATCTTCAAGACCAAGCTGGTCCCAAAGATTGTACATTGCAATGGGAATTGCAAAGGGCCTCATTACTTGCATGAAGAGTGCAGCACTTAGATTGTACATTGCGACATCAAGCCAGAAAATATACTTTTGGATGGCTCATATACAAAAAAGATTTATGATTTTGGATTCGCTAAGCTTTGGAAGATATACCGGTCTTGAACTACAACTTTGATAAGGGGAACCAAAGGTTATGTGGCCCCTGAGTGATTCAGGAACAGACCTATCACAACAAAGGTGGATATTTACAGTATTGGTGTCTTATTGCTTGAGATTTTCTGTGGCAGGAAGAATGTCAAACTGAGCATAGAGGATGAAAATCAAATAAGACTGGCTGATTGGGCATATGATAAGTACAAAGAAGGGAGATTGGATCTGCTAGTAAAAAATGATGAGGAGGCAATCAATGACATGAAAAGTGTGGAGAAGTTTGTGATGACTGCTAGCTGGTGTATTCAGGATGATCCATTGCTAAGACCTTCCATGAAGAACGTTCTGCAAGTGCTGGAAGGTGCCATGGAAGTTTCAGTGCCCCTATATACTTTTCCAACTACTTCAGTATAATCAATTACCAAAAGGTATGCATGTTCCTCCCTAGTACTTGAACCATGTTTGGTTGTACGATTTTAGTCTAGTACTTGAAGCATGCTTGGTTGTACTCTTTTACATACCAGGTTGTTTGTTTCAATGTAGAGAGTATGTTGACATGAAATCTCTTCTCAATTCAGTATTTTCTTATTACAGTTGCATGAAAATTTGAGTCCTACTTTTAGTTCAAATCAGAGTTTTCAGTCTCAATTCGGTTCTTATTTTATTTGGAATAACATGTATAGAACATAAGTAAAAAATTTCCCTCAAAGAAATATATATATCAATTGATAGCTTCTACTAATACATATGCATAAAAGATGTCACTTTGGCAGTCAATGAGTTTAGCCTCAAGAGGAAGGAGGGGAAGATTCAAACTAGTGATCTCCATTTTATAAGGTGTAATCTCCTGCAAATTGCACTATGTCTCGGTGTTGCACCTTTTTTTCTTTTTTGGTCCATAAAGAGAAAGAAAGATGCTATCACAGCTAGTATTACTCTTCATATCATAATACAAAACAAAATACTATTTACTAATATAAAGGATGAATTGAAAAGAAGACTCAGATCAGGATTCCTATACCCCATCTAAGGATCCTTACAAATTACAATGCAGTTATGAATTCCCTAAATGACCATATCATCTCTGTTTGACATTTCGTCAGAGCACAATTTAAAGAAGGTGTAGGACCGTAGTTTAGACTGCACAGCAAAATATTACGAATATTGTGGCTCCAATTAGTTCTAGATTCTTGTAGCCACTACTCATTATCCTGATGGAGTTTCCTAATACATAACATCCTCTGGATCAATGTAGGTGTATCCTTCTGGGCATAGGCATTTTGGTCTTTGATTGAGGTCACCGGGCACGCAGTAGCTGTTATACCCACAAGCTCCACTACCCTGTGTTGCCACAAATTTGCATATATTTGAAGGTATGAAGGTTGACAAAGAAGACCAGATCATAGGCCAGCTCCCGGAGATTAAGCTGCTTTTTGGGTAGACATAATGCCTTAAAACACCATCATATTCCATGATTGCTCTTTGATAGAAGCCCTGCGTAGAATCAGGAATTGATGATATATTCTTAACTATGGTTCCATTCATTGCAGTAAAGGTTATAGAGCCAGACTGGTTGAAGACCACCTTAAAGCCGCTGCCTATAGGTTCTTCTGGCCAATAATCAGCATAAGAATAATCCTTGGGGTAAGCTCTAGTTTGAAGCACAAGACTTCCTGTCATTTGTAGTTGGAACTGGAACCTTCCTTTAGAGTAATTCATTTCTGATAAACGAGCAACAAGCTTGCTGCCCAGATTCATTGTCTGTGAAGGTAACATTGTGTCAGTTGGATGATCAAAACTCTGCCATAAAAGGCTAGAATTCTGGCTTGCCAGCACAAAGTTTCCGGTGTCAAGCACAGCTGCATAGGCAACTCCTGGACCAGCTAAGTCAGCTTTCCATGTCTCATTGCTTGTTGGGTCATTGAGTACAAATTTGCCATCTTTAGTAAGCTCAACCTTGGATCCTCCTGGCACAAGATTATCTCCATTGGCTGACCAGACAATGGTTTTTTCAGGTAATTTGTTGAACCAGATGGCTAGTAGATATCCTCCCTTTCCAATTTTTTGGAAACCAAAAGCAAAGTCACCAGAAGGCGATGCCCAATAAGAGTCTTTTTCCTGTGCAGTAAGGGATGAGCCCAGAGATTGGTTGCTGGAAGTTTGAGCAATGGTGGAATATGGCAGCAAGAGAATTAGAAGCAACAAGGAGACAAGAGATGATAGTTGTAAAGCCATACTAGTATGAGGGGTCTATAAGTGATACACTTTGTAAAAACTGTATCATGACATTGACAAATATACTGGTACAGGAAGCTCTGCATGTGGAACGTTTTGTCGAAGTAAAGATGAACATGAGTCATTTTTTATGTTTTCTTGACTCTGAAGAATGACTTCTCATTTTTCTCATTTTTTAGAAAAAGCGTGAGTCATTTTTTATGTTTTCTTGACTCTGAAGAATGACTTCTCATTTTTCTCAATTTTAGAAAAAGCATGAGTCATTTTTTATGTTTCCTTGACTCTAGAATGACTTCTCATTTTCCTCATCTTTTAGGAAAAGCATGACTTGGCTTGTAAGATAAAGTCGGACAAATTGGCCGGCTTAATGCGGGACACGGCTGGCACTGGTAGGGGCTTTTTTTTTTTTTAACAAAATTGCCGTCTTAACAACTTTTTCCTCCTTTCGCTTTTTATTTTTCACCGAATCTTATTTTATTAATATTTTATCATCCAATTTTTTTTCCTTTACTAATGTCAAACTCAATTTCTTCTCCTTTATCAATATAAAAGAGAAGAAGAGATGAAGAAATGTTAATAAAGATTGAGGAATAATTAAACAATGTGCCACTATTGTATATTATTTGATTCATAGTTATTTAAAAAAAAAAAGGTTAAAATTAATATGTTGTTAATTTTTATTTTTGATACATGTATATTGTAGCACTAATAGATGGGAATGTAATTGCAAAAGATTGCTGACTTAAACAAACCACTTCAAGAAGGTATTATAATTTTATTTTATTTGTGGTTTACATTTCATTTATCATAGAATATTTTTAAACTCATGTTTTTATATAGCACCAAAATTAAGATGATATTAATTTTTATTTCTAATACATGTATTATAGCATCAATGGACGAGAATGTAGTTGCAAGTGAGAGTCACTACTTTACTCTAAAAAATTATTTTGACTTAAATGAACACCTTCAAGAAGGTATTATAATTTTATTTTATTTGTAAATTTACATTTCATTTATCATAGAATATGATGTTCATATTTTAAACTTTTGTTTTAATATTGCACCAATGGATGACAATGTAGATGCAAGTGAGACTCCTCAATTTGTTCCAATGGATTGTTTTCACTTAAATGAATTGTCTCAAGAAAGTATTATTATTTTCATTTTATTTGTAATATATAATTCATGTATCATATAATATGATGTTGATTGTTTTTTTAATTTTTGTTTTAATATAGCACAAGTTGATGATGATTTGATTGCAAGTGAGATTCATGGAAGTGTTTCAAAGAATTGTGTTGAATTAAATGAGGTTCCAAATGACAGAAAAAATAATAATACTTATGAAGATGAAATAATTGATTGGAATGAATGTCCAATAGATAAAATCGGAGTTACTGAAGAACATGAAGATATAAATTCAATAGAAAATGAGTTTGAGCCTTTTGTTGGTCAATGTTTTCCTAGTGAAGAAGAAACTTTCATTTTCTATAAAAATTATGCAAATCGATATGGTTTTACAATTCGAAAAGGTCGTACTGAGGAAAAAAAAAATAAAAGAAGAAGAAAGAGAGAAATAGTAAGATGTGATTTCTTTTGTCATCAACAAGGTAAACAAACACTAAAAATAGTGAATCCTTCTAAGGAGCAACGAAATAGGAAGTCTTTAAAATGTGGATGTAAAGCTCATTTAAGTATCATTTTGCGAAAGTCATTTGATATTTTTCCTCGAGAATGGCATGTCACTGAGTTTGTTGTAGACCACAATCATGATTAGTTCTCCCCTTCGGAAGTGCGATTTCTTCCAGGCAATCGAGGTATCACTATAGATGATAAAAAACGCATTTTCTTATTGAAAGAAGCTGGACTTTCAATTAGAGAGGTAACGCGTGTTATGGAACTTAAGAGGCATTTGAAACATGGACAACTTCCATTTTTTCAAAGGAATATTTGTAATCTTTACGTGAAAATGAGGTGAAAGAATGCAAAGAATGATGCCATGAATCTTCTACAATTTTGCAAAGTTGCTAAAGAAGAGAATTCTAGATTCCAATATGCATTTACAACCAATGAAAAAAATAGATTGGAGCATATTTTTTGGTCACCTACTCATTGTTTTGATTGGCACCAAAAATATGGAGATGCGGTTGTTTTTTATACTACTTATAAGGTGAATGCTTATGATATGTCTTTTGGTATCTTTGTTGGTGTCAATAATCATGGAAAGACAATTCTATTTGGTTGTGCACTTCTTTGAAATGAAACAACAAGTGCCTTTTGATGGTTAATGAAGGTACATTCTTTGTCTTACAAATTTGTACAATTATTTTTTAAATTTTATTTGATTGATTAGTAGAATAATAACGTATATCTTTTGAAATATTTTTATGTTTTAGTAAATTTTTATTTGATTAGTAGGCTTTTGCATACTTAAAGAAGAATCAACCCAAGGCAATGTTGACAGACCTAGATCCATGGATTACAGAGGCAATATCAAAAGAATTGCCGGCTACAAAGTATGCCTTTTGTATATGGTATATTACCGCTAAATAAGGTTGTTGCTCTCATTAATTGTCCTCCACTCTCAAAGACAAAAGGTCACCCAAAGCAAAAACGAATGAAAGGTGGAAGAGAATTAGGAAAGAAAAAGAAGTCTTGTGGCCTTTGCAAGCATGTTGGCCATAACATCTCAACATGTTCGGAGAAAAATAATTGCACTTACTCAAATGGTGCGGAAAAAAGAAAAAAAAAAGTACTTCAAGTGAAATTGGATTGAATCCAATATTTTATTTGAAATGTTAGAGCACCTCCAATAGATTAGCTAAATCTATTTTTTGGAAAACAAACCCCAAAAATCAGCTCCAACAGATTCTCCAAATGCAAAACTTTTCCAAAAAATTTTTTAAGTTGCTACAGTACTTCTCTAGATATAGAAAACACTATTGCAACTCCAAATGAATTTTTCTACTTAAAAAAATCATACAAAATAAAAAACAATTCTTTCTCTCTCCTTTCACAATGGCTACAAACACAACAATCCTTTCTCTTAAACATCTCTAAACTCAAGCATAATTAAAATACAAACTCAAAAACACAATCTTAAAATTAATCAAATCATAACAAAAAAAAAAAAAAAGACAGAAGCCATTTGACCCATCTAGGCTACGTTGGGGAGGAAAATGAGCAGCAGTGGAGCGGAAGGCGCGGCTTGGCAAAGTGAACGCTGATTGTGTCCTTCAATCAACGGTGGAGCAAGCAAGATATCTCTCACTTGTTCTTTCTCTGTTTCTTATCACATAGATAGCTAGAGAATGTTCTAGAATCAAGTAAAAAAAGAAAAAGAAGGGAAGATAAAGATAGGAGTGGGATTCGTGTGTGATGGAGAAAAAACAAGAGAAAAAAAAACGTATGGATGAAATTAAGAAAGGAAAAATAATATAAAGAATAAGAAATGACAATTAAGAAATGCTACCACAATATTTTCACAATAAATCTTAAGTAACAGATTGTTATTAGCTAATATTGGTGAGTAAAAAAATAATTTCAGTCGTGGGTTCAAATTAGATCTAGTAACAACTTTCCCCATAAGATTTTGTTGTGATTCTTGTGAAAGTATTGCGAAAAATGTTGTGGATATAACACTTCTCATTGAAAAATATAGTTGTTGGGAATGAACATAAGAAGAATAAATGATGATTAAAAAAAGAATAATGAATGAATAAAGGAATAATATTTAAATGAGACAGAGAAAATGATAGAGAATCTGTTGAAAAGTGTATTTGAAAAAGTAAGTAAGTAAAAGATAAATGTCATTGTTCACTGCCCAAATAGTACAAAAATTTAGATAAGCTGCTAGAGATGCTCTTAGGCATAAACTCTTGAGCTTGTAAAAGAAAAAAATTATGACAATATTGTGTTTGTTAATTTTGACAATATTATGTCATTGGACAATATTAATTTTGACAATATAATGCCTTTGTTAATCTTGACGCTTCTCTTTTTTTTGCCTTTGTTATTCGAATAACTATAAACTAATGGTACACTACTTCCTTCACTTCAAAGCTTATAAGACAGCAAGTGGGGGAGGGGGGGGTTTCCTTCGATGTGGGACTCCTAGGACACCGTCCGAGGACGTTTCCAAGCATACCTAGGACGTTGCCATGCATGCTTAGGACGTTGCAAAAATCGTCTAAGGACGGCCTAGGTGGTTGCATGCATGCCTAGGACATTCCGAGCATGCCTAGGTACCCACAGATAGTATTTTGCAAATGAAATTGTATTGAATACAAAATTTTATCAATGAAATATTATTTGTCCGGCACAACTATGCAAAGTAAATATTGATAATGAATTGTATCAAGATTGCATGGGTTAAAGACTTAAAGGTACAAATTAATTTTAGTAATGCACCAAAAAAGTGCATTGATTCAAGTTAATAATGAAAACTAGAGCGCGTGCTCAAAGACTCTTCTATTTTTTGGATAAAATTTAATAATTTGATCCATAAACTTCTTCATGATAGCTTTTGTAAAGGTCATCGCATGTTTTTTGTAAGTAGTTTTAATGTTACAATTTCATTATGCATTTTCAATATATGTATTATTTATAAGATTTATTCAGAGGATCTTTTTTTTTTTTTTTTCCTCCTCAAAAGGTTAATACTAAATTATAGCATCATCTTCCAATCAATAACACGTTGATTACTACATAATCAAAATTGGCAAAAATTGATAATAATTACATAATACTAGCTTCTGAGCACGCGCTCACACGCATGCTCAGAGGCTCTTTTATTTTTTTGGTAAGAGTTAATTTAGAGCATTTATTATAATTTGAGATTATTACATTTTCCAATTACAAAAAAAAAAAAAAAAAAAAAAAAAAAACCTAGGGGTGTGATGAGTATTATGTGTGGTGAAATAATTTTTCATCACACCGCTAGTTTTTTTTTTTTTTTTTTTTGTGACTAAAAAATGTAGTAATCCCAAATTATAATAAATGTTCTAATTTAATCTTTACCCAAAAAATAGAAGAGCCTCTAAGCACACACGTGCTCAAAGGCTAGTTGATATTACTGTTTAACTAATTCATGGAAGATTAAGTCCACACGCACAAAAATTGAACCAAGAATTTGACCCATTCTCTTATATTGACTATTTAGTTGCCATTAACCTCACTTCGGCGCAAATCATAACTTTTTACCTTAATATCCTGCACAATCATATTTTTCAAAGAAAGACAAATGAGAGGGCGGTTTCTATTCCACACACTGAAATACACACATTTGTACAAACAAAGGCTACACGATTAAATAAAATAATAAAATATCTCCATAAAAAATAAAAGAAAACACAATCAACTATCTCAATTCCAAGCATTCTTCATATTATCCAAGAATAAGTCAATCAAATGACCAAATACTTATTGATATCTCTCTCTCTCTCTCTCTCAAGTTCCCAACTGATGGTTCTTGAAGAGCATGGGTAAACGGAGGTTAGTTGTTTTCTTGAAGAGCACGGGAAGAGGTGGGCTCAACCAAAGACACAGCCCTCTCCTTCTCCCAAAGGTCCAGCCAAGCTCTTCAAGCGATGGGCTATTATGGTCCAACCGAGCTTCCAGCTTAAGGGAATGCAATGGGAAAATCAAAAATAGATATTTGGCTTTTGGGTATTTGAAAGGAAAATTGAAAGAGGTAAATCTATATCTATATTGGCTTTTGCACCACATGTCTCATCTAATTTAAGTTTTTTTTTTTTCATTTTTGTGCCAAGTAAATTAATTCAATGTAGATAATGATGAGTCCAATATAAATAAACCAAAAAATATAATCATATATCTAACTATATATATATATATATATAAGCTTAGAGAAAATTCGATTAGAATCAAAATTGGATTTTTTTTTTTTTTTTGTTAACTTTCCCTACAAACTAAATTGTTTAAATTTTTGTTATTATTTTTTCTCTAAACTAATGACCATATTTTTTATACTATTTCTATTTAGATATTTTGTATGCGAAGATCTTGAACGTAACAAACTGTAATTGAGCTGAACAATCTCATTCACCTTTCCCATTCAATCAGGGACAGAACTAGGATTCAAACTTAGGGGGGTCGAAGTTCTTTGTTCAAAGATTTTAAAAAATTGAAATATCAATACTAAAGGTTGACAACAATGCATTATTAGCATTAATTTTTTAATTATTTGTATTTTTTATTTTGAAAAAATAAATCACAAATGACAATTTATAATCAAGAGTTTCAAAAATTGTGATTTACAACTATGTTTTTTGTTGGCTTTAATTCCTTGTCAAATTTGATTGTAATTATGTTCAATAATTTCCCTGTATTGTTGTGGGATTTAATGTAAGAGTTGTGTGTGAGAGTTTAGTGAAGATTCTGTGAAAATGAGGATTTCATGACTATCTCGCGAGTGCCAACTCACGAAACAGGCCACGCAAGAAGCATTTGTTGGAATTTGAAGAGTCTTTAATAGGCTAGATTTCATGAGTCACTCGCAACTCAGGCCAAGTCACGATTGAAATATTCAAACATTGTAGCGTACCATTCATGAAAATCAAAATCACGTAGTTCAATATTCAAATATTGTAATTTCATTTCTTTATTAATGAAAATGATGGGGATGTTACTTTGATCAAAAAAGAAGAAAATAGCAATCAGAGGAAAGCTGATCAAGAAGTAAATAGCGAGCATAGAAAAGCAAGTCAATGGAATTGTACCATACCATGAGCAATAACACTTATAAGTCTTAACCCAACGTAGCAGTCAATAACAAAGAAAAAAATTTTTGCTAGGAAACTTGGGAGGCTAGCTAGCCACAAAATATTTGGTCACAATTTGCTATTCACAACTGAATGACACGAAGTTATGACTAAGCGGGAGGCTCATGTGTGATAAAAGAACCATTTTTCTACCAAATATTAAAAGCAGTTTATCAGGGAAGGAATCAGGATTCAAACTTAACGGGTCGAAGTTCTTTGTTCAAAGATTTTTAAAAATTGAAATATCAATACTAGAGATTGACAACAATGTATTATTAGCATTAATTTTTTAATTATTTGTATTTTTTATTTTGAAAAAAAAAATCACAAATGACAATTTATAATCAAGAGTTTTGTAAGTCAATTGCCATGTCCTAATATTTTCAAGGTCTGACCAAGATTAGTCCGATTCTTTATTCTATCGACATTATAAATTAAAAAAAAATTATGTACTCTTTTCACATAATTCTATAACTAATAACTTCATAACGCTATATATAGTTAAAAGATTCTTTAAAAAAAAATACAAAAAAACTATAGTTAAAAGTTCAAATCTATGTCAAGCATTATATTAATAAAACAGCTAAAATAATGGTTAATAATATCATGCATTAATATTCAGTGTAAAAAAGGGTAAGACAAGTATTTGTGTCTTGGTAAGGTTGAGAATTTTTCCTTTCAAAAATTGCAAGTTTGAAAAAATAGTAAAACAAAAATTTAAAAGAGATTTATTAAATAATCACGTGATAATGGATGGAAACTTTGAGTCTTTAACTAAGTAAATAATAAAGCTTTTCCCGTCATTACATTAATTTAGTTAAGTCACAAAATTTATTACCAATAGACTAA
This sequence comes from Quercus suber, assembly GCF_002906115.3. Taxonomy (NCBI): domain Eukaryota; kingdom Viridiplantae; phylum Streptophyta; class Magnoliopsida; order Fagales; family Fagaceae; genus Quercus; species Quercus suber. The sequence continues at coordinate 82,613 of NW_027070236.1, forward strand.
TCTCACACATGCTTTGGTGACAGTTTATGTAAGGCACCAAACAATAGATTGTTGTTGTTTCACACATGTATTACCATTTATGCATGCATGCTAAGTGTGTCCCAAAGTTAATAAAACATTAAAAAAAAATTATACCATTCAAAAAATAGATAAATTGTTTCCACTAGTTGAGTTAAAGACACCAACTAATCCAAGTTGTTGGTGATTAAATGGTGTGTGGATGGAGCAATCAACAATATAAGAGTTGTCTCTATGTTTATGGGGTGGAGTCATTTGAGAGAGGCATAGAGCTCTCAAATGAGAGGGAGAAATTAAGTAAAAGTTATTGGGTTTTTGTGATTTGTTTTGCTAGGATTTGTAATTGATTTGTTGTTATTGTTTTTGCTTAGACCAGATTTATGATTTGTCCAAATATTTTCTTATTATCCGAATATGTGTTTTAAAAAAAAAAAAATTCTTGTTATCTATTTTTGAGATTTATGGGTCATCTTGTCAATTTTTTGGGGAGGGGGGCCAAGTATATAAATTTTAGATCTTAATGTAAATTTTTTGTGTAAATATATATACTATAAGATTTTTTTTCAAAGGCTGGGGGGGGGGGGGGGGATGGCCCCCTCAGCCCTAAGGCAGTTCCGTACCTGCATTCAATTTAGGAGATATTATTGGACAAATTTATTCTTTTATTTTGTGTTGTGTTTAGTAAAATTTCATAAACAATGATTGTGAATTGATATTGTATGTGTAGTATTCAATAGTGACTTTCAAAATTATATATGTAATAGCAATGTACTAAGAAATTTGGCATAACAAATATCATAAAAATTGTAAGTAAAAACCAATTTAGTACCTCCAAATGTCTTGGTCGAACTAATGTCTTATATGTTTAATAACCCAAACTAACATCAATAGTACCACTACAATTCATCATTCTTGTGCGTAATATCAATTGTAATTATATGATAAGTTTTGGTTATCATAATAATCTCCTTAAGAGAACAAGAATTTGAATAATAAGTTTGAAACTTAAAACTTTGAATTGTACCAAAATAAATTAGGAAAATATAATGCATAATAACAATAGTTAGAAGAATATGGACCATTTCATAAAGAATAATATCAATCAATAACATCAAAAATTATAAAATTATATATTTGTAAAAATATAGTGATGGAAATTGCTTTTTAAAATTGTTTAATTTTTAGAGAGAAAAAATTATCTACAATAAAATTTAAAGAAGAAGTTATACATATTCGATAAAAGTTTGTTATGAATTTTGATTATCATAATAATCTATTTTAAGAGAATGAAGCATTTGAATAATTTGTTTAAATAAAAATCATATATATATATAAATATATATAGCTTGAAGGTATATCAACCTCATGCAATTCATTTAAAAGTAATGACATTAAAACAAATGAGTAACCGTCCTAAAGATTGGATTTGTACATTCATAGCCTTAAGGTTTAGAAAAACTTTTACTTAAATTTAACCGAACCGAAGTAAACTAAAATGCTACATTAATGTGGCTCAACAAAAATATAGTAACAATAAATACTATACTTAAAATTTTAGATATCACAAGTTTGAGATTTATATTTATATATATATATATATATATTTTTTTTTTTTTATTTAGAATATGTATTTTCCCTATATGTAAGTGCACAAAATGGACCAAAGTGAACCAAAATGAACCGAAGTTGACACAAATGGACCAAATGAACAGAAGTGGACCAAATGGGAATAAGGTGGATCGAATAGGACCAAAATGGACTGAATATGATAGAATGGACTAAAATGGACCGAATAAGAACAAATGGACAAATTAGGACCAAAGTGGTCATAATGGACCGAAGAGGAACATATTGGATCAAATTTGACCATAGTGGACCAAATGGGAAAGAGGTGGGCCAAATAGGACCAAAGTAGATTGAATAGGCCAAAGTGGACTAATTTAGACCGAATAAGAACAAAGGGGGATTGAATTGGACCTAATAAGAACAAATGGACAGATTAGGACCAAAGTGGACATAATAGACCGAATAGAAACAAATTCGACCAAACAAGATCAGTTTGGACCGGATTTAGATCCTCTAGATTTCCTAGGGTACTCTACGAAATAAATTTCCTTAAATCTTAATCATTCTTTAATGATTTAATGGTCTAGATTCTACCATGTCAGCATTCCACTAACAATAATCTTAATTATTTGCAATATTTTTTTATTATTTTAAGAATATTTTTAGTGGAATGTTAATATGGCAGAATCTAGATCATTAAATTATTAAAGAGTGGTTAGGATTTAAGAAAATCTATTGGTAGAGTACCCTAAGAAATCTAGAGAATCTGAATCGTATTGGACCAAGTAGGACCGAAGCAAACAGAAGGGACTGAATATGACCAATATGGACTGAATAGGACTGAAGTTGATAGAATAGGACCAATGTGGACCGAATGGATCCAATAGGACTAAAGTGGACCGAAAAGCTGTCAGTATGGACCGAATATGACCAACGTGGACCAAATAGAACTTTTGAATATTTATCATTTTTACTGCATTTTTAGACCTCATATTTCTAATTTCTAATGTCTATTTAAAAAATAAAAAATAAATAAATAAATAAACTCAAAATTAAAGAGTTTGACCCAAATATAATAAAATTTCATACTTTTCAACCCAAAAATGATTTTTTGAGCTAAACTTGAAAAGACAACCTACAAAAATAATCAATATAAGGACCAATTAGTCCAAAACAAACTAAAGGGGACCAAAATTGACTGAGATTGACCAAATTGGATTGAATAAGACTAAAGTGGACTAAAGTAGACTTAATTGGACCAAATGGGATTGAAGTAGACCTAATTGGACCAAACAATAATTGTTTAATTTTTACGGAGAAAAAATTATCTTCAACAAATTTTAGAGAACAAATTATACATTATATTACAATTACAAAATAATTATTTATTTTCACGCATTACATGAGTTTGCAACAAGCTCGTATAACTAAATTACAAAACTCTTAACATATTAAATATTTATTCTAAGTGGCAACACAATTGGTTAGATGATAATACAGTTTATGTTATTGATTTGATCTCATTTTCCTGGCCAAACTTACTGATAAAATTAAATTATATATATATATATTAGTAGGGAAGTAGTATCTTAGCATTTGACCAGACTATTCCCATTTCACCAATTGATAGTGTGATAAATAAAACTTAGAACCTTCCTGCACATCCTTCAAGTCCACCACCTAGTGTTTCTAACAAAAACAAAATGCTCAGTATTCAGGAATTTATTTCAGCATTATCCAAAATCCTATTTTTGTCTAAGGTTGTGAGTTAATAACTAGCTAGCATGATGTTATAAGAAGCATATTGAGATGGGTACGAATGTACGATTGGGATGAAGAATGAGAGTCTAGTCTAGGAAGAGATTGCGACAAGCAGATATGGGTCCTCTGGTATGGGCTGCATGACCTGCAAGAAAACTCAAACCAACTTTCACACTTCACAATGGTCCAGTCAATTTTGGGGTCTGTCACACTTCACATGCATACTTTTTTAGCGTGAATTGGGCCCCAAATCAGGCTTTACCAGAAGCTTTGAGGCTTCTCACATTAAATATTTGGATGTGAGACACTCCTACACCGCAATTCTAGCAATAAATTTAGTACTTGTCTGTCTTGAAAATGGAGTCGGTTCGAGACAAAAGCATAGGTATTCATGACATGAGGACCATAGATATAGAGTTGGTTATTAGAAGTTGGGATCTAATTCTTGGAATAATGACCATTCCCTTTTTTTAAATCTAAATATTCATCTAAGGAGGAGTAAAAGTTGTTGCACACTTACTTTCACACATTTTTTTTGACCATATACTTTCACACATGATCATTCACACATGCACAAAACAAATGCATTCGTGTCTCATATACAGTCATGTGTGAAAGTGTGTAATTAACATTCCTCAATTTTTTTTTTTTTTTTTTTTTTTTTTTTTTTTGAGAAAAATTAACATTCCTCAATATGTTATTGATTGCTTTTTTGAAGTTATGTATTTCTTGCAATCCAAAACATAGGTAGAGAGTCAAATGGCAATAAAATTAGATACAAGGGCCTTTCTAAATAATACTATTATTGTGGATATATGCTTCAGTCAGATGGATTTGCTTGAGCCAATATTCCAATCATTTATATTTTTATTATTTTCATTATATTACTTCAATAAATCTATTGAAGCCGTCGTTAAGGGCCTCCATTTTAGAAGTTACTGGATTTCATTATATATATATATATATATAAAAACATATCATGAATCCACTTAAAAAAAAAACACCCAGAATACAACCACACAAGCAAAGGCGCATAAAGAACAGCTTATGATTATATAAGAAATTCATTATGATTATTCATCAAAAAAAACAAAAACATTACAATTCATATATTAGTAAATATTCATCACCTCCAAGAAAAGTAAGAAAATTAGATAAAGCAAAAGAAACATCATCTTAAACAAAAAGCCACATTATTTAGACTTCCGTAGAGAAGTTTGCTTCTCAAATACAAGATTAGCTTTCTTTTTTATGCAAATTCTGGACTCATTTAGCACTTGCAAGCTGAGTACGGAGGAGTTTGGCGGCAGCAACCATGTTGCTAAGAGCAGGCTTAACTTCAGAATATTTACGTGTCTTGAGGCCACAATCAGGGTTCACCCAGAGAATGTTGCTCTCCAAGACTGCAAGCATCTTGTTGATTCGGTCGGCTATTTCTTCAGTGGATGGGATCCTAGGTGAGTGGATGTCATACACACCAGGACCAATGCCAGCACCGTATTTCACTCCATCACGGAAGACTGAGAGAAGCTTCTCATCTGATCTGGAGTTCTCGATGGTGATAACATCGGCATCCATGTCTATGATCGAGTGAATAATGTCATTGAAATGTGAGTAGCACATGTGGGTATGGATCTGTCCAAGACAAAAGAATGTTACAGTTCCACCCAATCTTATCTTAATATGCAGTTAAAATTCAATTTTTTTAGTGTTTGAATTCTACATTTCAACATTAATAAGAAATACTACTTACTTTTTAATTGGTTGTTGTTTTTGTATTATATTTAATTATAAAAATATTTTATTATCTCACATTTAAATTATGTCGTATTTATAAAATTGAACAAATATCATTAAAAAATGATAAATTTATATATAATTTTGAATAGCATATGAGTACTACTAATTTTAAGCTCTACTGGACAATTAGAGTACTAATTTTATTCCTAGTAATACAGATTTTATACTAGTACTTATTTTTATTCTGCTCTATTTTAACTCAGTATACCAAATTTGCCCATCATGACAAATATTTCTCACTTATCATGTATCTAAGACTAGTTTAAGACAAAAGGAAGTTAGAAAAGTGAGATGAACCTGTGTTGTGTCATGAACACCACAGTTGGTGATCCTGAAGGAGTGAACAGCCCAGTTTAGATAGAAAGCCTGATCAGACTTCCTAAGAGGCAAACCTTCCCTCAGAGCAGCCTCATCAATCTGGATGACAGTAATTCCAGCTTTCTCAAGATCCTCAACTTCATCCTTGATGGCCAAAGCAATCTGATAGCAGGTCTCAAATCTAGAGACAGGGTGATATATAGCATTAACCCCATGAAACACAACAGATGTACAAAATAAGAAGGCAAGGTTGTTTCAAATTCGTTTACCTGGGCTGATCATTTCTCACAAATGACCAGTTCAGAATGGTAACAGGGCCAGTCAGCATTCCCTTCATGGGCCGTTTGGTAAAACTTTGAGCTATTGAAGACCAAAAGACAGTCATGGGCTTGGGGCGGCTCACATCACCATAGATAATTGGTGGCTTCACACAACGGGACCCATAAGATTGGACCCACCCATTAACAGTGAAGGCAAATCCAGACAACTGCTCTCCAAAGTACTCAACCATGTCGTTCCTCTGAATTTGCAAGATATATTGACAACAAAAATAAGATTTTGAAAAAAAAAACCTAATAAAAACAAGTGATCTAGTAAAACCACCAAGGTGTTCAATTTAAATGCTAACTCACCTCTGGTTCTCCATGTACCAAAACATCAATGTCAAGCTCTTCCTGCAGCTTGACCACTTTGTTAATTTCCTCCTTCATAGCCTTCACATATTCTTCCTCGGAGACCCTAAAAAAATAGCAGGAAGACTGATTTAGATAAGAAACCTAATAAAATTAAAATCGGAAGGGGAGACAACACATTTTATACAGGCAGAATGCTCACTTCTTAGCCTTGTACTCACGGCGGACTCTCCTAAGTTCCAAAGTCTGTGGGAAAGATCCAATTGTTGTTGTAGGAAGACTTGGAAGATTCAGCTTCTTCTGCTGAGCGTCCAGCCTGGCGCTCACATTTGTTGCCCGGCGGTGTTCAGAACTCTTCAAAGCAGCAGCCTAATCAAGAGAGAAGAGCAGTCAGTGCTAAGAATATGCTGACACTGCATGAAATTCTAGACATTAAGGATAAAACCACTTACAGCCTTTTGGACAGCCTCATTTGTAACCCTTGGGGAGGATTTTCTCGAAGCCTGAGCTGCAGCATTAGCAGAGAAGAATTCCTGGAGATACAAAGGAAATAAGAAGTTAAAAAATACTCCAACTGTCTGTAATAGACTATCCACTAAAATTCATCAACAAAATATACTTAAGAGAAAGCAAGCCATATGAGTAAATTTAAGAAATTGACAAGGAAGCTTTCCAAAAACACACAATACATTTTAGGGGAAAATAAACATACCCCCACCTCCCCCAAAAAAAAAAAAAAAAAAACCACACACACATTTGCACGTGTATCTATTTAACTTACCAACAAACAAAAAAGAGTGTATGCATATAATTATGTATTAGTGTTTGCTGTCTGTATGTGTATGTACACCTCAAAAGGTGAGAATGTGGAGGAGATCAATTGCAATTATATTACAGCACCATAGAGTGAGAGTCTGGAATTCATTTTTCAATTGGAAGCCAATTTCTTTTCTTATTCTTTTGGCTCATTAAAATCTTATCCTTTAGTTCTTGATGAGCTTGAAATATTATTGCAAAACCATACATATAATTCATCCAATAAAAGAAGGGATAATATACAATGCTCAAATATGGTCACCTATCTAAATGGAATTAGATTAGAAAATAAATTTAGGCTGCGTTTGTTTTGGGTGAAATTCATTTCCGGAAATACTTTTCTATATTTTCGGGGGTTTGGCTGCGCCGGAAAAAGCAATTTTCCGGAAATCATTTTCAGTTGACCGTGAGTCAAAGGTGAAAATGATTTCTGGATCTATTTTCACTTCAAATAGCTTCCGGAAAATACAGAGAAAGAGAGAGCACGAAGACAAAGAGAGAGAGAGAAAGAGAGAAAGAGAGCACGAGCACCTCGCCAAGGAGCCAAGATCACGCCGGAGACGTCGCCGGCGAACCCCGAGCACCACGCCGATCTCGCCTTCGATCGCACTACGCCGATCTCGCCTTCAATCGCCGGCGATCGCCTTCGATCACCTCCGCTCGATCTCACGATCTAGCCTTCGATCTCGCGATCTCGCCTTCGATCTCGCACCGGCGAACCCAGAAGCCGTCGCCGATCTCCTTCGAACCCAGAACCCAGCGCTCTTCGCACCAACGAGTCGCACCACGCCGCACCGTCGATCGTCGATCGTCGTCGACCCAGACCCATCGCTTCCTCTTCCTCGATCTCTCAGTTTTTTTTTTTTTTTAAGTTTGATTGTTGGTTTTTTTTTTTTTTTTTGATGAACTGATTGTTGTTGTTGTTGTTAATCGCTTCCTCTTCCTCGATCTCTCAGTTTTTTTTTTTTTTTAAGTTTGATTGTTGGTTTTTTTTTTTTTTTTTGATGAACTGATTGTTGTTGTTGTTGTTGTTGTGGTTGTTGTGTTGTTGTTGCCGGAATTTGTTATTGAATTGGCTTTGTTTGAATGCTGAGAAAATGTGAAAAAATTGTAGGAAAATAGCATTTTCCTAATAGAACCAAACACATGAAAATATTTTTCATAACAATTTTCATAATACAACCAAACACTTAAAAATATTTTCCTTTTCCGAAAAATAGCATTTCCGGAAAATAGGTATTTTCCGGAAAATATTTTACGGGAACCAAACGGACCCTTAAAAGAAAAACTATTATAAAAAAAGACAAACAAATTTTCCAAATCAAGAAGCCACAACTTCTTGAAATTCTTGTTATAATTAAGTGGGAGAACCAAAAGACAGTCCAGACAATGAGCAGGAAAGAGTACCTCATCCTTGTGTCCAGACAATGCCTTGGCCAAGGCATTTACTTCAACAATTTTCTGTGCCGCAAATGCAAGCCATGACTTAATCTCTTTATCCAACTTAGTCTCATTCACTAAATCAACCGCAGTGTGAAGAAGAGAGCAGGACGTTGAGACCACAATCTTGTCTGTAGAACATTATAGATTACATAAATTTACTTGCAGCAGATTAACTATGTTTTGGAATCATTAAGTAACACACTCAATGATGAATACCTTTACCAACAATGCCCTCAAGAGCCTTCAGAGTACTGAGGGAAGCTGCAAGATCGTTGGCCCATATATTCCTTCCATCAACAACTCCAGCAAAGAGATATTTTCCCGAAGGAAATCCACCCTTGATCAAATCAAGTGTTTGTGTTCCACGAACCAGGTCAAAACCATACCCAGCTACACCCTTCAATGAGGTGAGAGTCTTGTATGCAGCAACAGGAATATCAGCAAAGTATGTCTCGATCACAACATTTAATCCAGCGAAAGATGACTCTAGTGCAGAATATGCATGAGTAAACGCTTCTAATTGATGAGCATCAAGATCCAAAACAAGGGTGGGCTCATCAAACTGGATCCAAGTAGCACCAGCTGCCTTTAATTCAGCCACAACCTCCCTGCATAATGAAAATCATTAATACAGGGGACATATGAAAACAAACCAATGTCACTGAAATGATAAATACATACTTGTAGACTGGAAGAATCTTGTCAATTAGGGAGAGAAGAGAAAAGGATTTCTCCACACCCTTTGCTGGTTTCGATAGCAACAAGTAGGAGACAGGGCCTACAAGGACTGGAACGGTATCAACTCCAAGCTGCATAGACAGAAGAACATTGGTGAACCAAGAACAGTATCAATTTCAAGCTGCATAATCTTTGATTCAAAGACCATGAATGAGTTCAGTAAGTTGATGAGAAGCGGCAATCAACACACACACACAAAAAAAAAAAAAAAAAAATCAAAATTAACAAATAGTTGGAAACATCCAATCAGCTTTTGAGCTCCCCTTTAACATTTAAACATAGAGGATGCATGAAGTCAGAGTACTAATTATCGGCTATTCTGTGGCAGGATTCAAACAGGAAAAATACATTCTTCACTTACAGAGGTAATATGATAAGAGACTGATCATCAAGTTGGGAAAGATATGTATAACATCCCATGTTAGTAAGTTTGAAAATTTTATAAATTGCTCCCATAATTATATAACACGTCTCATTTACCCTCAACCTTGATAAGTCAGAGAAAATATATCCTAATTGTCAATTTGTGATATTATTATTATAATTCAGTTGGAGGATAGGGCAATCAAGGGCAATCACTCTTCCACTGTGTATCACATATATAATGTAATAAGTTCACCTCACACTCATAGAGTTTGCAACAAGCAATTCTACTGCAGCAATTTGATTTTAAAGATTGCATCAAATAACTTTTTAGTTGTAAACAACATCTATGGCAATGCTGTCATTCCAACTTTATAAACACTAGTCTTTTATGTATATACGAAGTACAGCAGTATCTAAAAACTCACAGCTTTAGCCTCCTTGAATTCTTCTACAGCCTTGTGAGATGCGTAAGAAAACTTAACCTCTGGGCCCAATTCAGGGACAATGTAATGGCTGCACCAATAAACATATATCCATTACACCATTGACAATTATACGTTCTTCAAACTTACCAACATTCTTGAGAGTTGAAACATAGATAATGATATATTACTTACTAGTTGGTGTCAAACCACTTGGTCATTTCCATAGCAGGTACAGAGGCATTCCCTCTAGCCATGGAGAAATAGACATCAAAGCCAATCTCACCACCGCTCCAACCATATCTAGGGGGAACCGCCCCAAGCATGGCTGTAGTGTCTAACACTTGATCATAGTATGAGAAGGTGTTGCTAGGAATGTGCTTGATTCCAGCATCAGCCATCTGCTTCCAGATGGAAGTCCTAAGATCCGCAGCCACTTTTTTTAAATCCTCGGCACTGCTCTTTTTGTCCCAAAAGGATTCCAAGGCAAACTTGAGCTCTCTTTTGGGTCCCATACGGGGATAACCGACAATGTGGGATGCCATAGCTCTGTTCCACCATATGCCAAAAATGCAAACTTTAGATTTCCTTGTATGCTTATCCACTAATGTTATACCATCACATTTGCAAACAAACCCAGAATAGTTCTTTCAAAAAATTAAAATATAAGTACAGTAAAAAAAAAAAAAAAAAACAAATGCATAATTGATTTTAGAGAACATACTCAATCGTTTATATTTAAAGACAAATGCACCACAATGTTAATTACAAATAGACAAATGTATCACCAAGTCTATACCAAATGTACTCCCGATTATCATAAATACGTATTTCTTCTTCTTGTCTCGCTAATTAAATTTATGATGGGACCTACCATTTATGTGAGAGTAAAGAATAGGCATTTATATACTCCGGGAGTTCCTAATAATTTTAAAGAACATGTAGCTTAGCATAAACAGAAAGGAATAACGTAAGTAGAGCCAAACCAATTTTTTTGAGTTTCTAAGTTCAGATAGCAAATAGCAATAAAAGATGCAACTTAAATACTAATCATTTCATAGCCAAAGACTGAATCCAATTAAAACCCATTACTACAAACTCTCAGAAAGTTCAAATCCAATCCATGAATCCCACTTCTAGCGATCTTAAGGAAAGAAGGATGAAAAAATAAATGATTTTTAATAGACTAAAATCCAATCTAAACTGTTCAAAAACAGAGATCTGAATGAACATAAATCCAAAACCCCAGATTTAAACACTTGAAGATCAAATTCACTGATTTGGGTTCCCTGTAACCATTAAAAAAAAAAGTAAAAAAATCAAAACTTTAAGGGAAGATCCAAAAAACCCAGATCACTGATTCATGTATTTCCTCCAATTTTCTCGAGAACCAAACGGAAAACATACACTGCAAGAGAATCACACTACAAGAAGAAGAGGCAGAGATGGGAAGAATGGAAATGGAGAAAATGAATGCAGAGCTTTACCTAGTGAGGAGAGAGAAACGAAGGAACGAAGGACGTTTGGCACAGAAAGAGAAAGAGAGAGAAAGAGGAGGCTTTGAGATAAATCTCAGAGATATGAGCGGCACAACTCTGTGCGGAGAGACTTGGTTCATTTATACTACTCTAAACTCACCAACCCCTTTTGCTGTTGTTCACTTCTCTTTAGAGATTTTTTTTTTTTTTTTTTTCCTCTCTTTTTTTTTTTTGATATTCTTATCTTGTCTTTTTTTATAAAAGGTATATTTTACTTCTCTTTTTAGTTCCTTTTTTTTTATTATTTTTTTATAAATAGAATAGAAAATATATTTATAGCATTATAATTACTTTTTATAATCTCACTCCAATATCAACTGATTTTTTTTTATGTGGAGTTTGAATTTTATATTTGAATTTTATATTATACCTCTTGTGAAATGGTTAGAGACTTTATTAATTAAACTAACTTGAACTAACTACTTTTTTTTTAAAATGTAATGTTTACAATATTTTTATAACAAATTATACATAGTAGGTTGTTATTTATGAGTAAAAAATAATTTTAGTAGTATATTTAAATTAAAATCGATAACTTACCACTTATGATTTGTTATGAAAGTGTTTTGAAAGAGAAATGCTACGTCTATAATATTTTTACAACAAATCACAAGTGATTAGTTGTTATTGGTTCAAATTTAAAATTAACACTAAGATTACTTTTTTACCCCAACAATAATAATCAGTAACAACCTGCCACTTAGAATTTGTTATAAAAATGTTGTAGACATATTATTTTTTTTTGAAAATGTTATGGACATAAAACTTCACTTCTTTTTTTTCTTTTCTTTTTTGCTGAATAGCTTTTTAAGTTTTTTTTTTCTTTTTTTATAGATACAATTTAATTTGATTAGATTTAATTTAATTTAATTTATTGGGTTTATAAAATAATAAATTTTTTTAATTATCAGTTACCGACAAATTAGTGTAAAGTAGCTTTTAAATATGTATTTTAATTTTCCTAAAAAAATATGTATTTTAATATTTCTGTTTGTGTACGGAAAAGTTTAATCAAATTATTTAATGTTAGTGGAGTGAAAGAACGTGTCAAGGTTTCTAACCTTTTATTAAAAAAATAATAATAATAATATAAAAAGAAAGATGTCATAGCTTTATTCCAGTGACCTTTTACAACCTATATTGAAAGTTGTTATGGTATGGAACTGGTTTTTTCATTGAAAATTTTTCGAACCCACTCTGATGTATACTTCCCCTGGGCCCATCACAAAATAGATGAGCAAAGAGGTGTGAGAAATTTTTGATAAATTGCATAATTGACCATCAATTTCCTCTATTATTATAACTATGTATCAATTTGAACTAAGTTCTTTTATGGAGAGAAGTGACTATTAAGTTACAACTTACAAGACAATAAAAAATGGAAAGTTTATCTCATAAAAAAAAAAAAAAAAAAAGGAAAGGTTTATTATGTAAATTCCAGGTGGTACAAAAGGTAGAATTATAGTTGACCAATTTTTGGTTCAAGTGTTTGCGGAGAGATAATAATAACACCAAAATATCATAAAAGCTATCACGAAAAAGACGATACTGGATAACATATCTATATTTTTTTGAGCAAATGAACCTGGGCTTTTTTACATTCCAAAATTCCAAATGTATAGCAGAGTTTTTGTTTTTATTTTATAGTATTATTATAGATATATGATGATGGGATTTGATTTAATGGGTGTCTACTTCGTAATACTTTTCATCAAATGAAGACAAAATAGGTTTCTTTAGCGTATGGAGATTTAGAGCATTCACATCAGCATGTGTATTTTACACATTCATTTTTACACTAAAAATCTACTTTTTCTATTTTACACATTTATTTTTACAAAATACCCACATCAATTCATCTATTTTACAAGATATTTCAATAAAATATTCATTATACTCTATTTTTTTATTATTTCTTTCCAACTACCTCTCTTAAATACGCGCTCTCTCTCTCTCTACTCATTTTTTGATTTCTTGCTCTCTCTCTCTCTCTCTCTCTCTCTCTCTCTCTCTCTCTCTCTACACCCATCTCTCTGGCCTTCCTCTTCCAAATCACAAAACCCATCCGCATCCGCATCTGATCCACTGCTCTGATCCACCAAACGCCACAGCTCCGAATCGCCGCTCCGATTCACCACCAAATCTCAGCCGATCTCCGAGCTCTGATCCACCACGATGAAACTGATCTATGATCCATGCTCCGATCCAATCTCCCAGCTAATCTACGCCACCAAACGCCGCAGCTCCAAACCACCGCTCCGATCCACCACCAAATCTCAGCCGATCTCCGAGCTCCAATCCACCACGCTGAAACCGATCTCCGATCTACACTCCGATCCAATCTCCCAATTGATTTACGCCACCAAACGCCACAGCTCCGAACCACCGCTCTGATCCACCACCAAATCTTAGCCGATCTCCGAGCTCCGATCCACCACACTGAAACCGATCTCCGATCCACGCTCTAATCCAATCTCCCAGCTGATCTACGCCACCAAACACCACAGCTCCAAACCACCGCTTCGATCCACCACCAAATCTCAGCCGATCTCCAATCTCTGTGTTTGTGTATCTCTGTGGTTTTTTTTTTTTTTTTTTTAAGCAAGTGTATCTCTGTTGATTTGTCTATGTGGATGTGTTTGTGTGTGGATGTGATTGTGTGCATCTTAGGAAAAAGAAGAAGATGAGAAGTTAGTTTACTGAGTTTGTTAAGTTGGAGAAGAGAGAGAAAAAAATGAGCGAACGGAAATTAATAAAATAATCTTTACACGAGCTACAGTAACCGTGTATATTTACACGGTTACTATAGCTCGTGTAAAGAAATACATATTTTTACACAATTTTAGAAGAACTGATGGAGAGCATTTTTGAGGAAAAATGTGTAAAAACTGCGTTTTACATGATTTTAAAGGCACTGATGTGAATGCTCTTAAAGTGCATTCCTATATAATAAAAAAAAATAAGAGAAATTATAATATTGGTACTTCAAGTTTACTTTGTGTGTACAATTAATTTTTTAAGTTTCAACTTAATACAATTGGTCTCTCTAGTTAAAAAAATGAATTGTATTAGTCTTTTTACTAACTATCGTTAGTGATGTTATTTACATGACTAAAGAAATAATGACTTTAACATTTTTTAATTAAAAAATTAAAATAACTAGTTTTCACCTAAGATTTTAGCAAACTCACCTTGTTGCAATCTGAATCCTTCAACATATTCGTCAACTACAGTTTCCAAAGCCGAACAGAAGGAACTATTGGAAACTATAGTCACAAATCCTCCATTGGAGAAAAGCTCAAGGTCTTCAACGGCAACAAGATTTCTATTTAGGTTGTTGAGGACAGCGAATATACTCAACGCTTCCAAAGCTTGCAAAGCTACATTGGAGAAGAAGATCGGATTGCAACTCGAGCAAACCACACTAGATGACCTTGTAGTTTTGCCTAAAAAATAAATAAACTTTACAATTTTTTAAAAATAAAATTTTAATAGGATAACATTTCAATCTAAAACACCTGCTCTATAATGATTGCTCTTTATTATCATCTCAAGACATGAATTGATTCTTAACGTAGATATATTTGGATATTTCATTTGACAATAAACGACAAAAAAAAAAAAAAAATTAACCAATTGAGTTAACTATAACCCACTAAACTTTATTAGTTAAGCAAACCATTTCCCACAGTAATGATTCATAATTGATAATTATTTATCGAACAAAATGACTAAATAGTTTAATTTAAGCCTTGATGAGCAAATCAATTAGAACATAGGGATAACAATAAATTGAGCTTAGTAAATTTCCTAGTTTAATCCATCTTTAATGGAATGGAGATATATTTAGGGTTTTCTTTTCTTTTTTTTTACGTGGGTATAAGATTTAAATTAAGTCTAATCGAATTTATGAAGGGTTAGGTTTTCTAGATTTGTTATCCAGTATTGATTTGATTTGCGTGTGTTACAACATGTTTATCATTAGTTTTATTAGACTATAACCTCATTTATAGTCCAAAGCAAAATTAAAATTAAAAAAACTATTTTGTAATTACATACATACACGTAGATGATTTAATGAATAAACATAATTACATATACATATTAAACTTCATATCTAAGTAGAATACTGTGGAGGGTAAAAACACAACCTTATGTATTGGGCCTAGGACCCTACTTGAAGATTACTGTGTGTCCGAAGAGAAGAAAGTAGTTGAGAAGGAATCCGTGTGGAAGAGATATACCTAAAAATGAACGAGGAGTATAGTCCGAAGAAAGTACCAGTGGTCCGAAGAATTCATTCTCCTCGGATACAAAGAGTCTCGATCAAGCTATCTGGAAGGTTCGAGTGATCTTCCTAACAACTTCAATGAGAAGGATAAGCTTTGGGCATACTTGGAGATGATAAGAACGGAGAAATATCTAAAAAACAAGCTGCTACCACCGTGTTTAATGCACTGCAGCAACTTTCCTGACCGCATTTATGTGGAGAAGACCCCCGAACAGTGTAATCTTAGCTACCACCATACCACCACTCCCAGAGAGCTAAAGAAGATACTTGACGTGACATCTACTCAAGTGGATACATAGATGAAAAACAAGTGGACGATGGAGATGATGGGGAATGATGCTATATAAAGGGAAAAGGCCTCTGATAATAGAGGATCGGAAAAAGATAATAAGAGAGGAAGAAAGATTTTACTGTAACTCTAAGAACTGTATTCACTGTTCAATCAATAATAATCCTCTTCGGACATTAATTTGTTTAGCTTTAAAGTGTGTTTTTACGTTAGTTCATTCCCGGATATTATAGTTTACAGTTGCTAAATTCACAATTAACCCAGCTCTTTTACCCACTCTCTACAAATTCATTGTTTTGGGCTTGGGCTACAAATTCTAACCCTACAAATACTGCTAATGTTCTTTTCTTTATTTTTTTCAACTCTTGAAAAAACCTTCTAAGGATATTATTTAGTAGATTATGTCACTTCTTGATTGTTATAGTTTAGAAAGGAAAAAGAATAAAATAATTTCACTAACCATTTAAAACATCTGTCTTTCTCTTATTAGTTATAAATAGCTTATAACCCATGTGCTAAAACATTTTCAAAATAAAAGAAGCCCAAACCTTTCAAACCTTTTTTTTTTTTTTTTTGTTGAGAAACACCTATCAAACTACAATATTATCACATTAGCTTTGCAACAAAGCTGTACCTAACAATACTTCATTTAAGTTTTAATGTTAAAGTTTGAATCATCATGTGTCACAAAATCAAGTATTGAAATGGACTAGTAACACACAAGAGTAAGGTTACAATGAAGGTGCCTTCATAGACCTTATCGTGGTCTCCCATTATATGAAGAATTTTTGCTTGGGTACATAATATCATGCACTCATCATGCTATTGTGTGATGTATCATTAAAAGACTCATGTGATAATATGATCAGATCACATCCATCGGTAAAAGATAATTAAATTTTGTTAATCCAACATGTTGAAACAAAATAGAGGATTCCCCTTTTATTTTTGCCACTTGCATTCTGCAAGAGAGTTTTAAGAATAAATTTTATTTTTAAGAATAAATATAATTAGCTACAATATAAATTGGAAATGTCGAAAAGTACTAGTTAGGCTACAACCAGTGAAAAATGAAGGATTTAATTCATGATTTTTCTTATAATGGAAACCAAATAGTACCATTGAATAACCAAACTCTTAGCAACATGCATATTGTTAACATGTAAGAAAAATAGTTATATGAGGTCATTTTCACTTCCAATTTATTATTATACCATTTTTAAGAGATTAAGAGCATGTTTAATAGATTGTAATAGGCATTATAATGTAATACTTATTCATATGGTATAGTTATTTAGTAGTTTAATTATGTTTTTATTATAGAGAATAGTCATTGCTTATGAATAGTTATTCTTTAAAATGAAAAATAATTATTCATCTCTAAAAGAATAGTAATAGCTATTCTTTAGCTGTTGTAATAATTTCTAACATTAATATATTTCCAAATAAACAAATTTTTCATATCTACATAACAATTATAAATAAATAAATAAATCTACAAAAAATAACTCATTTCTCTCTCAAATCTAAAATATATTATGTTCTAAAGAATATAATTGTATAAATAAGATATTTCCTAAAATAAATTTTAAATTTTATTCTAAGATTACAACTTATAACCAAATTTATAAATAGATTTATAAGGTTACAGCTCATTTTAAAGAACAACTATTTTTAGTAATAAAGATTACCCAATTTAGGTGAAAGACGCCAACTCAAATCGCATAATATATATCTCTAAGATGTGTTATCAAAATACTGGAAATATAACCCATATATCATTATTCATAAAATTCTAAACCAATTTTATTTTAAATTAGCTAAAAAGTATAGCTAAAAAGTAAAAACTAAAAGGTAAGAGCATTCGCAGCAGTGAAGGTATAATGCTATATTGCTAAAATTTAGCTCCATAAACACAAAAGTCTTGCTGCAGCAATGGAGGTAAATCTAAAAATTTTAGCTCCATTGTTACAGTGCACATCTATAAATAGATGTGCACTGTTCATGAGAGCTAAAAAAAAATAATAATATTTTAATCCTTACCTGATTAAAATATTAACATTCTCTCTCTCTCTCTCTCTCTCTCTCTCTCTCTCTCTCTCCGCTGCCAGCCCAAGCCCACATTGCCGACCCACGCCACCGTCGAACCTCGCCGTCAGATCCACGCCGTCGATCCTCGCCGCCAGACCCAGACCCACGCCACCGTCGATCCTCGCCGCAAGACCTAGACCCACGCCGTCGATCCACCGGCTATGGTGGTGGAATAATGTTTGATTTTTTTTTTTCTCTATGGGTTTGATAGCTGTAATTGTGGGATGATGTTTGATTTTTTTTTTTCTTATGTAGGTTTGATGGCTGTGGTGGTGGCGATAGTGGTTGTTGTGGCTATGGTTTGGTGGTGCGGTGTTTGATTTTTTTTTTTTTTTTCCTGTGGGCTTGGTGGCTGTGGTGGTAGATTAGTGACTATGATGGTTGTTTGGGGATTTATTTTGTTGTGGGTTTGATTGTGTCTGTGTTGGTGGTGGTGGTGGTAGTGGTGGCTGTGGCTGATTGTAGAGGAGGTTGTAGTCAGTGCTGGGATGTTTTTTTGGGTTGTGAGATATATTATTTTATTGTAGGGTATATATTTATTGTGATATTTATATTATTTTATTGTGTTGATAGTTAAAATAGATACACTGCTGCAGCAGGTGTGTAGGTATAATAAATAAAGTAACTTTGATGGAGTTAAAAAGTTAAATTTTTAACTCTACTGCTGCGAATGCTCTAACAAAAAGAAAGTACATCCAGCAAACTTTTTGTCTCATTCGGTAATAGATCTCATTGTTAAGTCAAATTTCAATGCTCAATCCTACCAAATCTTAAAACAGAAGAAATGCACCAGATTTTTCCCTTCCTTTTGAAAATTCAACTCAAAATCATGTCATGAAGTTGGTGGGCAAGTAGTGGTGGGTCACTCACTGAAAACAAAGTTGCACGAATATTACTCAAACTTTCAAAATATCATTAAAAGAAACAAAAAAAAAAAAAAAAAAAAAAATCTAAAACTTGACAAATGAATATTGCACCCATTTTTATTTCTAAACAAAAAACACACTAATTTTCTTTATCTTTTTCTTGCAAATTGGAATTTTGTGTTGGCTGGCTGAGTAGGTGAAGTGGGACCCTTATTATTTATTGAAATTCATGTAAGCCACTTCTATTTAATTATTATTATGAGAATAATACATGGTGGATGCCAAAAGTGAAAGGCAAGAAGAAAACATTTAAGTCGGAGTCAGGTTAGTGTCACAAATTTTTTTCACAATTTTGCCACTTCATGAATGATTGAAATAAAATAGTAAATTACGTCATGCAGTAAAACTGTGACAAAATTATCAAAAAGTTTGTGACAGTATACCCCCTCTTTCATCTTCTTTTTTGATTTGTATTAATAATCATCTGCTTCACACTGTTTATAGATCTGGCTGAAAATTCTATGAGCTAACTGGATATTCCAACAAATATCTTGATTGCCATAATGGGTAGTTTCCACATCTTTTGATGCAATAACCATGAGGACTCCACTAAAAACCCCCACTGACAATCTCGGCCCATAAGAGGGAGAAAACTTATATGCTATCGGAGCATTACTCCGGGCTCTCAGGGCCCACTCTATATGTAAGAGCTCGAAACACTGCTTCAAGTATATAAATATTGCCCCCACAATAGACATTAATGCAGGGATGAAGCATACACATCACAGAGTTTGCTTAATACAATTTATAGTTTTAAGGCAATAATTTTAAAAGGGATATATATTTTTTTATAGTTATTAATTCTCGCTTCTTGATACAAAAATCATTAATTAAGTTTTTGCCTATAGATTTTGTTAACATCTTATTTTTAATGATGATATGACCAATTCAATCGATTTAAATTAGATTTATCAATTTTAATTTTTTTTAAAAAAATATACCTCCACCAATGCGATTATAAAGATGTAAAAAGAAATTATTCATTCACAAGATGGGATTCCCTTTTTATTGGGATGAGGCTTTTTTAATTGGAGGCCTTAGGCTTTGAGCCGCCCCCTCAATAAATGTAGAGTACTGTGCTTTGGAAAAACAATATAATTTTTTTTTTAGTAAATTATATTTTGATATCTAAAATTTGGGATAAGTTTGATTTAATTTTTCAAGGACATCGAAGATAATAAATAAATTAGTACAACCATCAAGCTACAGAATAACAGGTCATACTGGAAGTGGCATTATTAAATCAAAGACTAATTAAACAAGTGGCATTGTTATAAAATACTGCAAACCTTTTCAATTTTGGTCTTTTGCTCTAATTTTTTACAGATATTAGAATGATTGACATCTTATACAGAATATCTACTTTTACAAACATTAAAGCGATAAGTGTAATCATAAAGCATCAGCAGTCAAGGAAGAGAAACTTCAGCCCAAGCTGACGATGACATGATATACCTTACTTTTATAAAGTTTGGCAGGATGTAACTATACTTTTTCTTTTTCTTTTTCTTTTTTTTTTATTTTTTATTTTTATGACATGGAACCTTACCAAGACAAGGCCCTCTAGACCCACCCCTGTAGAGTAAACCACAAATACACAATTCCACCTGGCAGAACTGTGTATCAGGTAATCTAGGAAAACTTCTAGCAGAGATCAAATTCAGGATGTCTAGATCTACAACTCATCCCAAGCCTCCAACTACAAGGCTATACCTTGATGGGTAGGCATAACTATACTTTTAATTAAAAAAAATTCCACATACCAAAATGAGATATTCATATGACAGGTTGAGGATATGTGGTTGCATACGACAGAGCGACATCTGCTACAGTAAGAGGAGCAGGGCATCTTGTTCCAAGCTACCAAATAGTACTTGCAGTGATGATAATCTCAGCATTCCTAAAAAGAAATGTTCCCCCCTCCCTCAGGGTGATCCTCCTGGCTCCTCCTAACACACATAAAGGCATGCATGTGGACACACACACAGTGAGAGAACACGAAAACAAATTTCGTAAGATGACATTTTCAATTGCATGAGTATGCTTACAACCAAAGCTAATCTCCTATCTTCTGTTGATCTAATAAAGCTACAAGTCAGTCCTAATCAAGCACAAAACTCGTGCAATGAAACATAAAGCTAGTCTCCCCAGCTTTATTAATTATGAGACCATATAGAAAGTACTTGAAACATACTCATTCAAGTTAAACTAGGAAGCAATTGACAGGCAGCCGAGTTCAACAAAATTCAAAGATAAAAACTATCTCAATTCAACATCCAAAGTCTACCAAAATTAAGTAAGGAGAGGAACATGGACAGATCAAATCAAGTTGTAACATATTATGCAAACAGTAGACCATACAAATCAATACATGAAACTAAGTGTTTGTCATTATCACTATGGGAAAGTGTATTATATTTGAGAACAAACTTTGAAAATTTTCCTACAGCTTTTCTTAATAGGAAATATGAATATTTTATTAACAAAATAAAATCCAAAGTATACAGGAAGTGTATACAAAGAATTTCCCTAACGATAAACAAAGAGATTTAAAGTCACTAAAGTCCACAAAAGAAGCAACTGAAACATTGCCAAACACCTTAGCGCACTAAAACAAATGTACATAAGAATAGAATTAAGATCCAGAATAGGTATCTCCACCCATTAAAACTGTGATTATTCCTCTCTCCAAACCATCCCCATAAGACAAAGAGCATAGTGTTCCAAATAAAAACTGCCTCTATTCCACCCAAACATTCATTTCCAATAAAAGTAAACGCCGACCATCTTGTAAGCATCATCAAAGTCACTTCCAAATAAAACTGCTTCTATCCCATAAAAACATTCCTTTCCAATAAAAAAATTATGCTCACCATCTTCTATGCATCACCTATGTCACCTCTAAAATTACCTAATCTTATATAATATATAAAATTTGAAACTCAAATAAAGTTTAGTCCTAGTTGAATGGTACCCAAATTGAAGATATACACGGTAGACAAATTCATAAACATCTGCATAATTTTACATATTTGGAAGTATTTGACGTTAAAACTAATTTCAAGAAATTTTATCCTTGTTAATAAATAAAAAATATGCAGGTACTTGATTTAAGTATGTTTTACTAAAAATAGAGATTTGAATAAAGAACTATTGTGCAATGGCCACGCCAAGATACAACCTAGATGAGCCATTAGAAAAACCTTTTATTGCTATTTCACAAAGAAATCAGAAATGAAGCTTAATGGGGAAAAAAAATAGAACGAATTAGCAAAGTATTTTTTAGCAATAGTTTCACTCTGTAATGATGATGGAAAATATATTGTATTGTAGAGTTTGAGTTTTTTGAAAAAGATCATTAATAAATGCAGCAATGTTTTTAACCAAAAAAAAAAAATTCATTAGATATTGAACACAGATTCATATTATGCATTAAAAACTGATAACCACTAAGATAATTTAACAAAATTAGCATTCAGACCCTACATACAAGAGACAATAACAGGCAAATTTTTTCTATCTGATTTGCAATTGCATGAATTAATTAAAAACTAGTTTTAGAATTAGATTTCCTCTAAAAGTCAATAATTATGGGCAATTTGCATGGTTATTTGTTAATAAGTTCAATTTATATTGCTCTAAAATGTAAGATATTTATATTCTATAAATTTTATCACTGGACTAAACTATGCTTTTAGAGTAATTTATTAAATATATTATTATATTTAATTAAAATAAAAATATATATATTGATTTTAACCAAAGTTTGCCAGTAAAATAAAAATGAAAGTAAAAATGCCCATGCATAGTGCTAGTAAAAATAAACGACCACAATTATTAACAAATTGAGCAATGTGGTAAACAAGCAAACAACAAACCCACCAGTTAATTTACACATGCAACACCAATTTGTCAATATTTATTCTAATATAACATCCATCCAAACATTCTTTTCTTTCAAATTTCACAAGCTAAAACAGATTACGAATGATAATAAAGGGAAAAAAAACCATTATCTAAAAACTCCATCTATTGCTTTACGATTTGACTGATATTCATTCACCCATGAATGTCAATTTTTCTCAATTTGTAATTATTGAAACTTGTTTTTTCTTTAAAATAATCGCTATAAACCTATCTGAATTAAGTAAGATGAGAACACCTTAGGAATTAAGGAAATTATGGTAATTGCTTTGCTTCAAGAAAGAAAGTAAAAAACATTTTACCGAGTTTGTTAAGTTTGCAATAAAGGTTATTATTCTTATTGCATTACTAAGACAAGAGCATGATATCAAGGCCAAATACAGTGAAATTCAATTGTAAACATATTGATAAAGCAGATATAACTCAACTTCAATGAAAAAGTTTATGTACCTGGCCTCCTCACAACCCAAGGACTTGGTCTTCAAGGGTGAACTTAGCTTCTGCATCTTTTAGTAACTTCAAAGGGAAACCAAGCACACTCAAAAGTCGAAACATGACTGTAATGCTTTACTGAAAGTAAGATGAAGCATTCAAATGGGAGAATTTGGATAGCTTCTGCATCTTTTAGTAACTTCAAAGGGAAACCAAGCACACTCAAAAGTCGAAACATGACTGTAATGCTTTACTGAAAGTAAGATGAAGCATTCAAATGGGAGAATTTGGATTGAATAAAGTTATACTGTTCAGATTAGCATTTTCCAGAAAAGATACAATGACACAGAATGTTATTTTAGAGAGTTTCAATCCTCAAGAAACAGGAATTAATTAAAAGTTCATAAAAATGGATTTAGATCAAAGCAATTCATATTCACATAGAGGTACATAAAACACTAAAAAATGCTTACAAGAATATGCTTTTAGAAGCCCCAATAAGGATATGGTTAAGACCAATCATTAACATTGTCCCAGGAAATTAAAATTACAACAGCCAAGCTTTAGTGCCAAAGTTTTGAGTCGGAGGTCCTCAACAAACTAATCAAGGTCATCCTAATGTATTCTTTTCCGCCATCTATCCTACCCAACATCATACCTTCAATTACCTCCTTAATTGACATGTCTGTTTTTACTTTTCTACTAATGTTAATTTAGGTCATCCTCTACATTTTTTCGTTCCTTTGACTTGAATCAGCCCACTCTTCCTTATTGTTGCATTAATCACTCTCCTCTGCACATGACCAAACCATCTCAAGCAACTTTCTATTATATTTTGATCAATAAAGGCCATTTCATCTTTTAGTGAATTTCTTCATTTTGAATCCCATTTTTTTCATATTTCAGTTTATACAGCTTAACATTCTCATTTTAGCTGCACTTATTTTATGAATATGTTACTTCTTAATAGCCCAACATTCAAAACCATACAACATAACTACTCATAATTTTTTCCTTTAACATAATAGGTATTCTACAATCACACAATACTTTTAATGCAGTTTTTTGTTTCATCCACCTTGCTGTTATCCTATGATTCACATCAGTTTCAATCTCTCAATCCTTATGATTCATTGATCAAAGATATCAAAAGAAATCACTCTCTGGTATCTCTTGACCATCAAGTCAAACAACCTCTTCATCTTTGTTCTCTTACTAAACTTACTCTATTGTTATCCTACTTAGTCCAAATCCTTAGATTCTAAAGTATCTCTCTAAATTTCTAATTTGACATTAACTCTACATCTAGTCTTATCCACTAAAACTATATAATTTGCAAAAAGCATAAACAAGGGACTTCATCCTAAATTGATCTAGTTAGTTCATCTATAATCAGTGCAAAGAGATATGGATTCAATGTTGATCGCCTTGGGAAATTAAAATTGAAACCCGAAAAAGAAAAAGAATAACTTCTCACTATTTATTATTGACATCATGGTCAACAATATCCAAGATCTTTGCGGAGCAATTCAAGATTACTTTGACACTTAACCACTTTCTAAGGGGAATAAGTGCATTCTCATTTTCCATTTCTTTAATCTTATACTCCCTCCGTCCCACTTTTTATGCCCTGTTTGAAAAGTCAAACTTTTTAAGGGAACATTATTTATTGTCTTGTCTACCTTTTCAAAATGTATAAGTTTCCAAAACTACCCTTAAAAAAATTTATCAAAAAATTAAATTAGTAAATTAATAGAGGTATAATAGGAACATTAGTAAATTAATGACTATTATTTTTAGAAACAAGACAATATTTTGGGACATCTCAAAATAGAATAGAGGATAAAAAAAGTAGGACGGAGGGAGTATAATTTATCAATCAAACAATAACAGTAGGTTTAGAAATTGGAGTCCCTACTAAAATAACACCCCTCCTATGGTTTGAAACCAAGACCTTTCCTTTTTTTAATGAAAGGGACATCACATAGTTATAAAGGCTATTAGATTTGTAGAATTTGGACCGACAAATATGTTTATAAAGGAAACTCTAACTACAACCAAGTACAAAGAAATAGCAAGCTGGAAAAAGGTGTCAAGTAATTCCTCTTTTTTAACAAAACAGAACTTACATCTACAAAGATATATATATATATATATATAGCCTTCAACAAATAAGTAAACACTGAAACTGCAACAAATAACTGAATGAAGTATTCAAAGAAGAAAATGTTGAGTAATTAGTTTAAACTAAAAACAAAATTTGTAAACATGCAGTTTCACATTCTATACAAGGTACACCAACATTAAATTAAGAAATTACATGCTTACTGCTCCTCCACAATACTTCTTCAATGGGAACAAGAAGAACCAGGCTCTTTGCCACCACCAGATGCCATTTTATAACTATGCTCCCACACATCTACAGGTGCTGCTTGTGCATGAGGGACATGACGGGGATGTTTCTCTCTTTTATCCCCCTTTATCTGCTTTAATGCATGCTTTAGGGCAGGCAACAAAGCTTCCACGCACTCAGCAACAGCATTTGGATTCCCAGGCATGTTGATGATCTGAATGTAAAGAAACTTATATCAAGGGAATAGAACCACCACACCTTGACAACCAAGTTATTTATAATTTTAATAAGTAATAAAATTTTATTAGAAAGAAAAAAGGCAAAGCCCTGGTACACGGGGAATATACAAGAGCACCCCCAAGAATTAGCATCTAGATTTACAAAGATCTAAAAAAATCAATAAGAGAAGTACAAGAAAGGTTCCCAATGTCTCTTAGCCATTTGAATAAAGATATCAGAAATAAAAGCCTTAATTGAAGCATTGATGTCTGAACTTCTTCAAATGTCCTGTAATATCATTCCTTGCATATACTCCACATAAACATAGGAGATTAAATTCAAACCTCTGAAATATGGTTTCTCTGAACATCTCCTCCCGATCAAGATGCAAGCTCCTTCACTGATCATGAGATTACCCAAGAAACTTCAAAAAAGACAAAACCCAAAGACCAAAACCTCCCCAGCTATAACACAATTTAGAAAGAGATCATCAACATCTTCCCAACAACCTCACACATGCAACACCAATCTAACAATAATTATGCCGCACCTATGAAAGTTATCTATTGTCAAGATTTTACCACGAACCATTTCCCAAATGAAAAATTTTACCTTCTTATGAGTCTTTTTTTTAGGTAACAATTGAATTTTATTAACAAATGAGAACCATCATTTGCGTATATTGGATGTGCTCCACCTCCCCTAACATCCATGTGCTCATTCACCACAACATTTCTATTACTGCTATACAGAAGAGGTCTGGGAATAACAAGTTAAGAGCCCCATCCTTACATCAAACATCCTGCCAGAACTTCACTCTCACACCACCACCAATTCTGAATCTAATCAATTTGTAAAATGACTCCCAGCCTGCTCTAGTCCCTTTTGCCAACCCCACTCCAATTTGACATTCATACTTCTTTGGATGTCCATCCCCATCTTGCTCCCCATATTTAATACTCACTACACACCTCCAAACATGACCTTTCTCTTGAGGGAAGCACCAATGCCACTTACCCAACAATGCAGGCTCAAAGGCACTTAATTTTTTAATGCCTAAAATCCTGTTCTCACAGGTAGTGTCACTTGCTTCCAGTCTATCAACTGAACTTTCCTCTCCTCCCCTAAGCCCACTAACGAGAAATCCCACTGCAGCTTTTCCAACCAATTAGCAACATTAGCAGGGATCATAAATAAAGACAAAATATGAGGGCACACTTGAAAGAGTGCTCTTGATGAGAGTAACTCTTACCCCTCCCCCCCCCCCCCCCCCCCCCCCCCCNGGAAGAGCCCAATAAGTCATAGGAAGTGCACTGACCTTACATGAGTTACATCCCATAATGGTGGCTTGAGATTCCAACTCAGTCACTTCTCCCACTCGCACCATTTCACTTTTATTTAGAATCGCCCTTAACCCCATAACTACTTCAAACCAAAACAAATATCTCAATGCCTGAATATGCCTGAAAAGAATCCCCATGAACTAGGGAAAAATCCAAAAGGACACCCATTAAGCAAGACTGAGAATGACACAAAAGAATGCATATATGAATCCGGTTCCTCCATTTCTCCCCAAAACCATCTCTCGCCAGCATGTATAGAAGACATCCCCATTGGACATGATCATACGCCTTCTCCACCATCCACACATTCATTTACTATCAAGTATCAACACCGAATCGAGGATATGACATCCCTTTGCAAAGCATTCTATGAGTCATACACCAATTGACACTACTCATTTCAGACAGTTTGCTGCTAAAACCTTATACAAGCTCCCTACCTAACTGGTAGGCCAAATATCCTTGATATTTTTAGCACCAGTTTTCTTAGAAATATTAACTATAAACAACACATTGATACTCCTTTCTTTTTGATAAGTAACACATTGATACTCCTTTCAAAGGACTCTCTCCCATTAAATTCCTAAAGGAATTGCATTACATCTTCCTTTGACACATCCCATCATTTTTTGGAAGTATGCATAGCAAAACCATCCGATCTAGCGGCCATCTCTCCATTCATTCCTGTAATAGCTCCACATACCTCCCCTTCATCAATAGTCTTTCTAACCAACCACTCTGCTCCTTACTTATAGAGGAGAATTGCATCGCATACACTTTTGTCACCAAGGCTCTGTTTCACTATATAGGTTCTCATAGAAACGGGTTATCCCCTCCTAACTCTCTTTGCTCTACTAGTAGCCTCTCATCCATCTCTATGCTCCAAACGTGATTTGACAGCATATGTGAATTTGCAAACCGGTAAAAAAAACTTCGTATTTCCATCTCCTTCTGTCAAATTTATCCTCAATATTGACTTCCAAGGAAAATCCAATCTAGATTCCCCTGGCAAAGCCCAATAGTAGATATCACATCAAATTAGATATAGAACCCCATCCTATCCATACCTTTCTCAGAAATTTGAATTTTATTAAGAAACTCATAAAAGTTCTATACAAAATTCTAACTCCGAATCATGTAAAGCATGAGAAAAAATTGCACACCAATGAAGCACCCCACTCTCTCAATGAATGTGCTCTGAGATTATAGCACCTTTATTCACTAAAATGGCAAATAAATCAGGAAAAACACATCTACACACCGAACATGCCAAAATGGAATCTGAATTCCATCCCCAACAATGAATCCCACATGCTTTGGAAATCTCTCCCCACCGCTTCGAATATGCTTCCACAAAGAAATCCTAGAAATATTTTCTTTTTTGGATTTGCGAATACAACTAAACACCAGTACAGGACTAAACCAATGACTACACCTTCAACCCCATGTTTGCAATGGTAGGAGATGCCATTGGTCCAAAGATCATTGGCACTTATGAAGCAGAAAATTTGGGTGATGATATTGATTCGTGTGATACATACATTTAACATACTATGTAAAAGATTATTAAGATCATCCATGAAAAAATTAAATCATTCCATTTGAAATAACATAGCATCTTATAATAGCAATTCAAATAGCATTTGAAATGACAACTATTAACTACAATATTGTTCATAAAACCTCACAAGCTGTCAAATACCATTCTATCAAGATTATTTGCAATGGAGATAGGTTCTTAACTAAATCTATCATCGTTTTGAGGTAACTTTCCAAAAGGGCAAACTTATGCATGCAATTTCTATGGGAAGAAAAACAGAAAATTTCCATTCTATGCACTTTCCAAATTTTCCATTGCATTTTGTATAGCCATATTATTTATAGTGAAATTGAGAAACCATTCCTCAGTTAATACCAGGCCATTCTGAAGGTTTTCATGGCAGGCCCCCTCCTAATTTCCCCTTTAAGAATCCAATTTCCTCTTTATTTGCCTGTTGACTTTACCAATAATGTTGAATTCACCATCAACGGGAAATTTTAAAGACTTGCAATTCCTTCCCATGTCAGAATATTTATAATAATAAAAAAATCTGATTTCACAAACAAATACACCATCATGATAAGAAATTAGCAAACAAAATAATTAGTGGCCTTACCAATGATGATCCCCGTATTCCAGCTGCAGAGCGTGAGAGCATAGCAAATGGTGTCACCTGTTTAAGAAAAGACAAAGGGGAGAAAATCAGTAACAGATAAGATTAATTTAATAAATGGATTTCAATTAAAGGACTAATAAAGAGTAACAGGTCCGTTGTTTAAACAACTAAATATGTATTTTTATTATTATTTTTATTTTGGTGGGAAAAGGGGTTTATGGGTAGCATTTAAGAATAGCAATCATTGATGAGGCTCGTTGGCTCAATACTTTGACACCTTTAGATTAAAATGATACTGTCTTGGCGTACATGAAACTATCATGCATTTAAAGGACAAGAAACTGCAGTTCACGACATCAAGCTCCTGTTTCTTAGAACGTTATACAGATGGATAGCTGCAACAAAATGCTTTTTGTTTTCTTCTATGTTGAAATTTAGATGTTATTATATTTCTGTTCGTCATTTATACCTTTTGTGCTCTTGTAATATATGTTTATTACTTATTACAAAGAAAAAAAAAAAAAAAAAAAAAAAAAAAAACCTTTTTCTACAAACTGATAGGGAGCAAATATACCCATGCAGAAAAGTACCACGAGGGTCCATTTATAGTGATAAAAGGAACAGTGTTTTATATAGCAGAGAACAGTAAAAATCAGATTAGAATAAAAGGTAAAAACATAATAATAATAATAATAATAATAATTTTATTATTACTATTATTATTAAAAAAATATGAAATTTCTTGCAAATCAGTCTCTGATCAGGACTTCATTTTAAAAAAATTTCCACAAGGAAATAATAAAAGATTAATAATTACACACACACACACACAGTGGGTCATGAACCCATGACCTCATCCTCCATCTTGCTTTTACAAGAGGAGGAAATGCCATTTGAGCAATTTAAAATCCTTTCAAATCAAGGAACTAAAATAATAAACAGAAATGCAGACAAGTATTCATCCCTTTATACACAAAAGTACTGAATTAGTAACAAACATACATAAATTGGTAATACCTTTAAACTCTCTTGCGTCATTACATGTATGAGACCAGGTGTTTCTTTCTCAATCAGCTCTTTTGTTGCTTCAGGGGTTACATCTCTTGGGGTGAAACCAGTGCCACCTTCATTGAGAATATTTGTCATAAAAAGGAAGAAAGCTTTTGGAAAATAAGATAAAGATATTATCGTACATTCATCCAAGGAAATGAAAGCCGGAAGAAAAGCAAGAATCTTACCAAGGGTAAGAATCAGATCCATTTTGTCGATATCACTCCATCTCTGTAGAACATCCTTAATCTTGCTCACTTCATCTGGAACCACAGCTGTTGCAACTACCCTTGCTCCTCCTAACCTTTCTGATGATGAATTTACAACAGAAACTGCCCTAGGACCACTGAAGATTTGAAAACATTCAAGAAATAATTAAAATTTTAAGATGTAGAGGCACAAATTGAGGGAAAAAGATAAGTACAAATGTCAAATTTATGGCCGAACTTAAGCTTCTCGACCAAAACAAAAACAAAAAAAAAAGTAACCTACTCTTTATAAGTCACTGGTTTCAGATGAGAAATGCTTCTTAATAAAAATGGAAACTTTTTTTTTTTTGATAAATAACGTAAAAATATTATTAATAATAAAACGATTGCCAAGCCGAGTACATTGGGGATGTACTATGAGGGCACAAATCAAGAAACAAAAGAACAACGGTCAAGAAAAATAGAAAAGGAAGAACAAGAAAAATGAGAAAAAACCACACTCCATTCAAAGAGAGTGTGTAAGAAAAAAGACTTAATCTCCAGCAAAGAGCGTTCAAAACCCTCAAAGCTTCTAGCATTCCTTTCTCGTCAAATGCACCAAATCAAGCAGTGAGGCACTAATTTCCAAACATCAATGTGACGATGTCGCGCAAACTTTCCTTGCCAAGCCTCAAACAACTCAAGAACAGTATGAGGCATAACCCATTGAATACCAAACAAGCAGAAAACCAAAGACCACAACTCCCAAGTTATGGAGCAATGAAGTAGAAGATGATCCACCGACTCCCCACACCTCTTACACATATAGCACCAGTCAAGCACTATCACTCGTCTTTTACGAAGGTTGTCTGTTGCCAATTCAAGTTTTCATATATTTCTAATAAGCAAGTCCAGCATAAGTCACAGCAATTCACAACATTTGCCAACGATCAGCTATTTACACGACCCTTCGAGACCACAGCCCTAGTTTCACAAGTAC
The DNA here is from genome assembly GCF_002906115.3 of Quercus suber. NCBI lineage: Eukaryota > Viridiplantae > Streptophyta > Magnoliopsida > Fagales > Fagaceae > Quercus > Quercus suber. The sequence goes on from NW_027070236.1 coordinate 114,293, forward strand.
TGAGTGAGGAAGCATTGAGGCATTGACACAAAAACATAGTTACATACTAAGTTGCAACCTGCACCTTTGCTGTTGGGGATGGTTTGGGGGAGGAGGAGTTGGGAGGGAGTATGCATTGGCAAGAGCTTATTGAGCTGAGCTCCAAAGCTATCACAAACATATTGTGGCAAAGTATTTAGTGCTTCCAATGTTCCACTTCGACAAGGAGAAACATCAACTTTGCTATTTTGCTTTGGCATCAATTAAGTGACCTTTTTGAAACAATCATTCAAAAAGGAGTATCCAGATGCATTTCCAGTTTTGGCATTAACCTTCCAATTTCAAGTTGAACATCATTAGAAGGAAGAAAAATCAACAAATGGAAATATCCAAGGATATTATTAGCCATTATCAGTGCAATAGTTGATAAGCTACTAATTCTCCCAAAAATTTAAGCTACCAAGAAATAATGAATTTAATCATTTAACCATAATTCTAACATACCTAACCAACTAATGATACCTAAAATAAAATACAATTTACAAAGAAAAATACATTGTACTTCCATAATTAAATTAAACTAATTCAAAAGTAAATATTTCTATGTGCTTCCCGCATCGAATGATCCGCTAGAACGAATTAGTGTTTAAAAATCTAATTAGAATTGGAGGATGATAAACCAAATATGTGTTTGTTAGCATCGGAATTAATGACCCAAGATGGGAATGAATTGGCCACTCATGAAACATTACCTGAATTAACTAATTTAGAAATGGAAGAAGAGGGAAGTGTGGTGCATAATTGTTGAACGAGCTCGCTAATCTGAGCAGTGAATGCATCATAAGAATCAAAACCAAGAGTTGCATGCCTAAACGGAGTAGTAGGTTGTGGTTGTGCAGTTTTATAAATGACCTGATGCACACAATCTAGCTTGTCATATTTTACCTTACAAAGGCTCATTATGATTGATACAAATATTGATAAAAGCGCACTTAAGCGTGAAGCATCAAAGCCCTAGGGCTTTTCGCCTCTAAAGCGAGATGCATTTGAAGAAGCGTGCCTTTTGGAGCATGTTCAATAAGCTCAAAGTGCAGTTTTCTGAGCATGTTAAATTTTTTTGAAAATAAAAACATAAAAATTATGAATTGTAGCCATCTGATCTTAATACCATAGAAATAAACCGTTGGTATGGCATATAAAGTCAATTTTATAGTATGCTACTATACACTTAGGCCCACCCCTCCACCTTTACACATATTCCCTTGAATTTTCCGCTTCATACCAAAAGTTCCATGTCCCAAAACTCCTAGTTCATTCATGAAAAAAAAAGTATGATTTAATTCATTTGTGACAATTGTTAAGTTACTTTAGTCGCTGATGTTGAACACATAATGTACCATGCACTTAGACTTTCTTTTATTTATTAGAAACTAGAAAAGAATCAAGTACACAGGAAGTCTACCAGATGTATATCATGCTACAGTAATCAATGAACTTTAATAAGTTTGGGCATGAGAAACTTCTCGATGCCATCACCCATTTAATTAGAGTTCTTAAAAAGTGAGCTTTCAACTCTAGAATTCTCCTCTCACACCCGTCAAAGTTACTTTCCTTTCTATCCTTCCATATGCACCATAGTAAGCAATGAGGGATAGCCTTCCTATAGCACTATTCCAATGTCACCCAAATCGACCTTTCCAGCAAGCTAGTAAATCAACAACTATTCCAGGCATCACCCATCAGACCCCAAAGAGAGCAAAAACCATATTTTACAATTCTCTTACAATAGGAGAACACAACATCAAGTGACCCACTATCTCCCCACTAACCTTACACATACAACACCAACTCACCAATACAATGTTTCACTTCCTCAAGTTATCTGTTGTTAAGATCTTCCCCAATGAAGCAACCCAGAGAAAGAATACCACTTTTGTTGGAACTTAAACTGTGCAGTTAGACTTATATTGATTAATACTCATTAAGTCATTAAGTGAATAAGCGATAAAAAGAATGATATAAAAAATTATATTTCAAATTACATGATTACTTGATCGCTTGACTATTGTATCACCCATTAATAATTATTTTCAAATTTGTTACATTATATTTTTATAAATGTGCGCTTCACTTCAATCAAGTGCGCGATTTGCACCTAGGGTCTAGAAGGAATTTGCGCTTAAGTATGCCTCGCACTTTAACCTACAATAATTGGTACCACCACAATGATCAAACCATGAGAACCACAACAAAAAGCCACAGCCTCCACAACCACAATGAAAATCACCAAAAGAATATCACAGCTTCCACTACTCAAAACTAAAGTAGAAGACTCTAAAGAACTGACAGTGGTGCCATTCACTGTGGAGTTTTGTCCCAAGGATGAGCGCAATAATCAAGAATAAGTATTAGCAGCTAAAGGTAAGGTCTCACTAGCAAGAATCCAGTCTTTGAACCCATTTAGATCAGAGTTAAACCAAATAACAAAGAAGCAATCATTAAGACCTCCCAATGTTGCTTCTGTTGCTTTAAATCAGTAGTAAAAGGTCAGTATTGTAGTAATTGATTCCATACTTTCTTAAGATCACTATAATACTTAGAAAACAGTTTCTCAGACTGTTTAGTAGTGAAAATCTTTTCATATATCTCATAAACATGAGAAACATTACTCTGATACGACAAATTCTGCAATAGTCTCAAATCTTCTTAAAAAGAGTCATAAAATTCAATTATAGTAGCAATTTGATTTCCATGCAATGCCACAACCATCCCATAACAATTGAATTCTCACTCATCCAGATCTCATAAGTATCTTCCTTAAAAGTAGGGTTCTCCATCAAATATTTCAACATTTGTTTGCCCACAATTTGATTTTCACTGCGTGTGTGCAAGCCAAATAAATTATAACATTTGACCGAAAAAATATAGTCACATCATCACCCAGGGCAAGAGATTTTTCTTCAATCATATCAAACACATTTAAGGAAACATAAAACGATAACAAAACTCAACAAGAATGATTAACCCAAAACAAAGGAAATCTACCAAATCAGAGCACACATATAAACCCAAGCCACCAAAAAAAAAAAAATTCACAAATTAAACAACAGCCCCACAGAGTAAAATTGCAACAAACTTTCAAAAATTTTCATTCTCCAAGGCTGACCAAACTTCCCAAAGCCAGAAACAAATCAACAAGGAAATCTAGATTAAAATTTTGTGAACGGCCGAAACTTTGAAAGTCTCAAAATCCACAAAATTATCCACCAAACCCCATACATCAGCAAACAACCATCACTACGGGCTTCCTAAGTCATATCCGGGCCTCATGGGAGTAGACCCACCACAAAACTAGCATACTAACTCCGAATATCACAAATAAAAAATATAGTGCCAAAAATACCCAAAAAAAAACCACTGAAAAATATTAAAAAATCATATAAGATGGCTTCAAAATACTATGGATCACCATAATCTGGCTTCAAAATACAATGGATCACCATAATCACCAGGGGAGGCCAGCAACTCATATCATGTGGTCACCGGAATCTAGTGATCATGTTGGTGTTGAAGTCAGCAATGTACGAATGCTAACGTCAGCAAACCTTGATCATCTAATGACAACCTCTAGATTGTTCTAATGTGTTCTAGGATTGGATTGGTATACTTAAGTAATTCTAACATGAACATATTATGATATTTTTCTTATTGGATTTTCAAGTGAATTGATGATCAGTATGAATTTAATTTTCTCATTATTCACCTTTTAGGGAATTTGAGGAATTTTGAAAGAAGCATAAAAATGTGTTTTGGAAAGAGAGAGAAAGAGAAAGAGAGAGAGAAGGAGCTGTATGAGAATATGGTGGTGATGTAATGCAATGAGTTTAATACTTGCATTTTCTACACACACAAAGACTCTAGAGCGAAAGTGAGAAGGTAGAGAAAGAGAGGGAATTCACACCTCAATATAAACTCAAATCTGAAAAAATTTAAAATTTACTAACAATCAATCTCCCTTTACAATGCATGTACATGGATATTTATAGCTAGAAGTTAGTTATTGCTGATGAGATCATCCATAACTAACTCACATTTATCACATGCTAAAATACAATTGTAACATATTAATCACATAATACAAGTTTAATAAAGCACATTGGCTTTTACTTCTAACAACTTTGTAAAATCTAGCATGCGCATGTGCCACTAGCTTATTTTCCCTCCAAATGTTAAATACTACAACAAACTTGGCACATGTGGAATTTACCACTATAACCATATAGCACGTGAAATTAAGCCTTTAGGCTTTTTTTGGCCTTGTGCCATGTCACCATGCCACATCATCATCATCATCCATGTTATGCATTAGTGATGAGGACAAGGAAGAACTCAAGGAAAAAGAAGATTAAATATACAAAGATTCAAGAATTGTGGTCTAGTTTTGATGTCGGACCTTCTTTGCACCTTTGATGGGTCATTTTAGTTATTAGTATTGAGTCTTTTAGGTTGAGAAGCTGCTGGATCAGTTTTAATTAAGTTCTATTAGAATAAGGGCAATTTTGTAATTTCTAGAAATCTGGAAAGGGATGTCCTTGGCCGTACCAAAGGCCCATGAGTCTTATTTTATGTTTACGTATTATTAAGTTTTTATTTAACTATTATTAGTATTTCTATTCATTCTAGGAATACGTTATTTAGAGTCCAAGTCCTACTAGGAAAAGGATCACTATAGCCTCTACATAAAGGCTTTTTTGTAGTCATGTTATTTCAGAATATTTTGATTAATAAAATTCAGCAGCTTATTTTAAGCTTTGTTTGTGTGATGCAAACTTCTCCAAGGTTTGATGCCAAGGAACCCTAGGTGTGATGCTTAGGAAGACCTAGGTGTTATTGCCTAGTGTTTTATTTATGTTATTTTTTGTTTATCCCCTGTTTCAGCCCAAACAGCCGTCAACATTCATACTTTTCTGACCTAAACTCTTAAACATCACTCCTTATTCAAGAATTCATCAAGAAACCTAGTATAGTGCTGAACTTTCTTAACGGTCCTGCATCAATTAGACTCCTGAATTATGGTGTAAGCATTTTTCTACTTTTTTCTTTTTTATTTTTTAAAAACTAATTCAGGAAGATGTGTAACAGATGTTATAAACACAAAGTGAGAATGTGCCACAATCTCATTAGGCAGTGCACATGTGAAATTTTCATGAATGTTGACAGAAAAAACAACAGTACCATCAGGTGTCACAAACTGATATTTAGGGGTTAAGTGTTTTACAGTCAAACTAGCCACCAGGGGGAGGGAGCTATAATAAAAAGGTTCTACTTTCAAGGAGAAAAACACAGAAATGGTCACAACATAGAGAAAGCAACTTGTAGTACAATACCTTCGATCAGGCCCAGCCCCTGATGCAACAGTATCACTCACTGTAAGAAGAGCTACTCTGACCTCAGCATTCTGAGACTCATCTGAAATTATTTCTTGCGATGAACTTCCTTTGGAAGCAGAAGTTGAATCAAATGATAAGGAACTATTGCAAATGGAAGTACTGCTTAAGTCAGAAATTATAATGGCTGAAACAGAAGTCCCAGCAGATATGACACTGCCTTTTGCTGGCAACTCCAACAAAGCATTAGCTGCCTTCATACTTAAAAGCCGGCTGCTTCTCTGATGACCAGTACTTTCAGCAACAAAACTGATAGAAAAAATGGATCCATTATATTAATGCAATTGGGAGCAGAAAATGAAATAAATAACAAAATCGAGGCAAAGTCAAATAGGAAATCATTTCCTACAAAGGATCCACTTCAAACTTCAACCATAAAAGTATTACACTCCCTATCCTAAATGACACCATATCAAAAGAACTTACCCAGGATTGCCTGAGCCATCATTGACTTCCCACCTAATAATGGCACGATGGAATTCTGGTCGAGCTAAATCTGTCTTTATAGGCTGCTGAAGACGAGCCTGCACTCTGCATATTATAAAAGAAAAGCAAATGACTATCAATCACTCTACTAAATCACTATTAACAAAATTGAAAGGGGAGAGAGAGAGAGCTCTATTTTTAAGCTTTAGCAACCTGAAAAGATGAGTGTTTCCCCATCCAGAAAGATGGCGGATGGTGGGGATCACAAAAAGATCAAAACAAACTATACAGCTCACTGGATTCCCTGGCAACCCAAATGCAAGTATTTTTTTCTGCATTATGCTCTCTGCTCGTTCTAAATTGATCTCAGCAAATGTCAAAGGTTTCCCTGGTTTCATGAAAACCTGAAAATGCAATCATTTATTCCCTATTTGGTTAGTTACACATGCACCCAATCAGTATTGAACCCAATCAAATATCAAACTATGATAATATATTTATATATCTATGCTTATCAAACTCCAGATATCTGGATCAAGTCTCACACATCATGATATTGAGCAGTTCGTTCCAACTACCAAAGTACAAGTTGCATCAGACAACTTCTCAAAAAGAATAGGCCATCGGTCTACCTTACTATAATACACTGTCCCTCTCTTTGCAAGCAATGGCTTGACAAAATCCTTGTCTCCCATGGAAACACCTCCAGAAGTTAGAAGAATATCAATCCCAGCAGATAAAGCAGTATCTAAGATTCTCTCAAGTTCATCTTCATCATCCCTAGCAATGCCAAGGTCAAGAACTTTGCACTGCTGTTGTACTGCAGCTGCCAGTAACATAGCACGGTTGGAGTCCCTAATCTGCAGTAGGTCAATGAGCTTAACTTATAAATGACATAAAAGATATAAGCTAATCTTGCCCAAAATCCAATGCATTTTAGGAACCTCAGATGAGCCCCATAGTGTAAGTTTTGGACAGAAAAACCAATGTGAATATATTCCCTTTTATAACAAAGAAGTATTCTGAGCCCTTTAACAACTATAAGGCTTATCAAGAAAAATAATAAGAAATCGGGACAGAGAGAGAGGCCAAATTATGCAGTTTGAAGCTCTTTATATCAATTAACAATCGGATTGGCCTTACTTTTTTTTCTTTTCTTTTTTTAAATGCAGTTTGGAGTAAGTGTGGTACCTGGCCACGACTCAGAACCTTGGTTGCTGGCTCTGAGAGCTCATCTCCAGTAGAAAGCACACCAATTGTTGGGGTAGGATATACCTGCATTACAACATTAGCACTCAGTAACAAGATTTTTTTTGGAAAAAAAAAAAAAGTACAAATGGTTGTACACTATATCCTCCCCAGAGGTCAGTGTTTGACTATATTTTAAATACAAAATAAGTAGTATTACTACCTTCACCATCATTACCCCCATGGCAGCAAGTAAGCCAATTTCTGAAGCACCTACTCTTTCTCCAGATTTTAAAACTATGGCATCTTGTTCAATGTCGCATCCCTGGCAAACACTTGTCAGCTTAAAGATATGATAGCTCAAACAAAAAATGATGCTACACACATGATAATTTGGGCTTTTATTGGATCATATTGAAGGAAGACAAAACCATGCGGAAGTGTCAATTGTAACTCCCACATCAGACTCTTCATAGCAAGCATCTCATAACGATCCTTCTATTTGTAAAACAGTCCTTAAGTAACATAATTGACACATGATACTAGCAAAAAGGGGCAGAACCATGAGTTTTTTTTTTTTAGGCGGGGGGAGGGGAGGTGGGAAATATATGCATCCTTCAGTAACAAAACTGACAAGTGACACTTGCATAGATTTTACAATCCCTCTAGTCCAAAAGTTTTTCCTTAAGGATAAAACATTCTTTTCCTCTGCTCTGCGTGCATCTTATATAATGTCTTTAAAAAAACTGTCCTTTCGTCCCAAAGAATCCTCAATCTACTTTCTTTATAAGTAATAAAGTGAAAAAAGGCAAAGAAAATGGGTGACCAAAAAAAATATGATATCAACTCCTAACTAACAATTTATAAATCATAAACACAAGAATAACCGTTTGCAAAAAGCCAAAAGCCATGGATCTTAATGTGTCTTAGGAGTTGGTATTGTTGCAAGAATCAACTCATCTAAATTTAGTAACAACTACTCATGCTACAACCACATTGTTAAAAAAGTTGATGGGCCATAGCCCTTTATTTTAAAGTAATAAGAAAATGTAAATATATTCATAATCGTTTGAATGATTTTTATCTCTACTATTTTATTTATCAAAAAATAATTGACTGAATAATTATTTCAATAAAATCATAAGCATTATTCTAAAGAAAAAATGAATCATACCACTGGACGTATATCAACACCTTCATTAGTTTGTACCAATATTTTTACTCTTTTTGATTCAACCGAAGCATTTTCAATTTGCTCAGTGTCCTCAACTTGAACAACTGCATCAGCACCATCAGGTATTGGTCCTGGGAGAAAGAAAAATCAAAGAAGGGAATGGAGGGATCATATATTGATATGAAAAATGAAATTTAACTTGCAAATGAATACTTTGAAATATCTAGAGCTTAAAAGTAATTTCAATGGCTACAGAAATTTTCTATGACAACTTTTAAATTTTATTAGGTAAACATTATTTTTTTGGACAAGTATGAACTACCACAATTTAGGATATAGATGGATATCTTTAATGTTCCAATACCCTAACCATTGCAAAAGACAACAGTTAAATTTACCACAGTACATCTAACTAAAATAAGATTAGGACTGATTCATCTGTCAAGCTGTATCTTTGAATTGAAAAGGTCTTTCAAACTTGACTCAAGAATAATTACCAAATAGATGATGCAAAAGTGGAAAGAGAAGGCAGCTTCCAAATTTTTAATTATAGTATTTTAGTATGTGGGCAGCACATGCATCATCTAATAGACTTAACTCTTTATGGTTTCAGAGATCATGGCATATGGTGTTTTAAGTTTAGAAGTTACGACAGTTATTTTACATAAGATAGAAAACTTCGTGCAGAAATTTAAAGGATCTCTTCGTGAGTACTTTTATATGTGTGTGATGTTGACAATTTTCCAGAAGAAACTTACTGTCCAAAATCTTTCGTGGGTTCCAACCTAGTCCCTAGGTACTTATTACAAAGATTCCATTATGGTAACAGATTTGGACTATATGGTTATTATATACGTTACTTAGGTCTGCGGAAGGTCCTTCCCATCAAGTGAGTTTAACTATTTTAATTTAATGAAAGCCTAATTCTTAAATTCTTCATCTACATTTTCTATTTATGCATCATTACTAGTGCATTTCCACTACCTTTAATTTGAAAGGCAGTGTATGAACTTGAGAGTTGAGACTACTAAGCTATCCTGCTTCGGTAATACTTTACTACCCTTTTTTTTATAAGTATTTTACTTCCTTTCTTAAAGCACCATGTTCCAGCCACATTGGATTACACCAACTTTTTAGATATAGCATGGTGTTACTTGCACTTTAACATTCCAAATGAACTAACTTTGGGACTTGATGCTCTAACTCTAACATGCACAGGTACTTGTCCCAAAAGCTTAAGAAAACAGATTTTTTTTTTTTTTCATATCAATAAAATCTCACAATCATGCATAACAAATTCAGAGTAAGCATAAACAACCTCCAGTTGTTACATATGCAACAGTTCCAGGAGTCACAATCACTCCAACTCCATCATTCCCAGCTCTTGCTTCAGCAATAACCGAATATTCACCTGGCCCATCTGCAGCAATTACAGCATAACCATCCTGCCCAAAAAATGATCTATATCACCAATGATCCCAAAATTAAAGCATGAACTAGATCTAGTATAGCTTATCAATTATTTAGAATATATATATATATATATACACTTTGGTTTGGGTCAAGTTTGATTTGCCAACCTAGTGTTTAAAACTTGCATTTTACCTACTTCAAGTCAATCCTTTAATACTTTTCTACCCTCAAATCATTAAATTTCGCATGTATAAATTAAATGTCTCGGGAAAAAAATTAAAAAACATGCAATAGCTTCCTTATTACAGTCCAAATACATTAAACTTATAAACCAAAAGCAGTACAATAAGACCTGGGTAATTTGCAACCCAAACCACAAGTAGCTAAAGTGTAATCTTCCTCGAAATTAATTACCTTAACAGAAGCTGGATAAGGGGGCAAAGGATCAGGTGCTCGAATGTCCTCAGCCAAGACCTTGCCAAGAGCATCGAGAAGGGGAATGGTCACAGGCGGTAGACGTTGAGCCACGCTCAACACTATTTGGAGAGCCTCGTCTACTGAAACCATCGTTGACTTGGTTCTACATTCAGTGAGCTTAGAAGTGTCCTCCATTCTGATTTTACCCATTTTTCATGACAATCATAGTTAGAGAGGAGTATGGTTTAAGAATACTGATCTAATTGAAATGCAATGCCACTCATATCTTTGAACAAGTTTTTTTTTTTCTATTTCTTCTTTTGTTTTTTGGTAAGTTACACGCACACCCAATGGGTCTTTGAAGTTTGAACCTGTGACCTCACCCTCCACTTAGAATTTGTAAGGGAAGGAGTGCCAGTTGAGCTAGAGCTCATTGGCTATATCTTTGAACAAGTATAGCAATAAACAAAACCTCTATTACACACAATTGAAATGCAAAAACCAAATACTGTAGAATGAAAAGGTCTAAAGGGAAACTGCCAAGACAAATGCACACATAGAGTCAGAAAATTGTGAGTAAATCATTAGCATTAAAAAAACAAAAAACCTTAAACAAACAGAATTTAAATTTAATCTCTGCCAACACCAAAAACCAATTGGTGTAATAAAGAGCAATGATCACATGCATACGCCATAGGTTAAAACTATCTCTCCAAGAAAAATCTCAGGCTATTCATCCATGTGGGCATTCAAAAAATAATGAACTAAGAAAATTAGAAATAATGATAAAACTGGTGCCCATAAGACTAGCATAAAGCTAGTAAAGCAAGCTCATGATATATAAAATATGATCACGCACAAGTTCAATGCGTCCAGTCAAACCGATAATCAAATGGTTTAGACGCATTAGAGAGAGTTACCTTACCCCCAAAGCTTCAGGCGACGGCGACGGTGAGGAGCTTGCGGTCACGGCGGTGGTGTGCGGTGAGTGGTGATCGAGAAAGGTAGAGGTGAGAGTCGTGGTGGTTGGCGAGGAGATGGGTTTGTTTAGTGCAGGTAAGGTGTTTGAGGTTTGGTTTGAATGAGAATTGTGGACTTGGGGCTGGGGGGCTTAAAATGGAGGTGTGATGGTTTAGAGAGTGAGGTGGTGCGCTGTGAATGCGGTTGTGGGGAGACGACTAGAGATTCTTTGTTCTTTCTTCTTTTTTTTCTTTTTCTTTTTCTAAGATAGAGACCGGGGCAGGTCGAAATATTGGCGGTGTATGTATGGATTATATGGAGAACGAATAGGATCTCCCAACAAAAATTAAAAATAGTAAGTTTTGAAAAGTCTTAGCCTGATTGGCATTAGGCTAAATTTGAAAATAAAGATGAATGTCTTCATTTGGGACTTTTTTTATATATAATTTCTTTTTGTAATTATTTAGTGATAATTCAATAATCGGAAATAATCGAGGATGTAGAGTCTTAGATAACTTATTTTAGTAAATATATTGGGTGACAAAACTCTTTAGTCATTTGGAAATTATTTTATCGTTCAATTATTGGGGATGCATGAATGAACGGGCACATCATACTTGCACAAGCAATAAAATATGTATTTACACTAATAAATATATCATTTACCACTATATTTTTGACAACATGAAGGGGGATTTGGTTCGAATGGAACAAACTCGCATTGAGTGGTGAGATCATATACTTCGATTAGTGTTGGCATTGTAAGGAATTAACGATAGTGTACACCTTCATGTTACGATGGGTTGCATGACCACTACAATCATTGTTGTATGTCGTAATTCTTTATTATCACGTTTAGTAAGAAGCTCCACATTTGGAAATTATTTTATTGTTCAATTATTGGGGATGCATGAATGAATGGGCACCTATGATACTTGTGCAAGGAATAAAATATGTAATTACACTAATAAATATATCATTCACCACTATAATTTCAACAATATGAAAAGGGATTTGGTTTGAATGGAACATACTCGCGTTGAGTGGTGAGATCACATACTTCGACTAGTGTTGTCATATCTTCTAAGGAACTAACGATAATGTACACCCTCATGTTGTGAGGGGTTGCGTGACTACCACAACCATTGTTGTATGTTGTAATTCTTCGTCATCACATTTAGTAAGAAGCTCCACATTTATATTTATGATTTATGTATTCAACATATTTCTCCTTCTTTTTTCTAATAATTAATACAAACTCTTTTAAGTGAGGCATATATTATAACATGTTAAACACAATTTTAACAACCTCATCGTCAAGGATAGAGCCAACAAAAAAAAAAAATTGTTAGGGGCCTAGTTGTGGTACTAATTCATTAGCTAAGACAAACCACCACACACATGCACAAACACACAAACACACATAAAAACTTGTATCTTTTATCAAAATTATGTTCAACAAGATCTTTCATATAATACAATTAATTTTTTACCAAATTCCATAATTGTTATGTATTGATTATTTTTCTTTCCAATTCTAAAAAGTCCCATGTTTAACCTGATTTCTTGAAGTTTGATAATAAATATTACATAAGAAAGGTAATTGATAAATATAGGTTGTTTAGCATGATATTTAATTTATCCAATGGATCGTCAATACAAAAGGAGTAGTAAATTTTGGGTGAAATTAATTTTTAGGGACGGAAAAAATAAAGTAAATGGGTGAAAAGTTGTAAATAAGTAGAAAGACCATAAAAACACACCTTAACATGTACAAAATTTATGTGTCACGTCAATTGAAATTATATATTTAAAGCATGATTTGAGTTAAATTAATTGTAAAACCATGTTTTGAACTAGAACAACAAACATGGACACCGTAAAAATGTGGTTGAAATATTTCAAATTCAATGAAAATGAAAATGATTATTATTTTTATTTTTATTTTTATTTTTTTCATCATAAATTAAGCGAACTCGTCTATTTAAAAGACGTTTTCAACTTTACGTTAGAAACAGTATATGACTAAAATTATGGACTTAATTCCTTTCTACACTCTCCACTGATACAAATTCTACGGTCATCTGCTTTTTTTTTTTCCAAGCTAGAGAAGCTTTTATTTTTTTGGGTGTATGTAATAAAGATCCATTAAAGTTTAAAGCTAGAGAAGCATTAAATAATACAGATTATGAGTTTGCTCTAAACCTTGTGAAAGAAACCACGCCAAATTGGGAAAGCAGATACGGATGATCCTGTTGAAGGCTTTTGGATGGAATTAGCATCATAGTGCAGGATCTTAGATGTTGAGAAAATTTAGAAGATGGATGACCTTCGTTTGAAGCTACGTTTTCGGGCTGGGTTGGGTCTCTGTCGTCCATCTCCAGTTTCATCCCCATCTAATTTTGCATGGAAGGAGTTCCTGATCTTCCTCCAACTGAATGCCCAACCTGATGCATTCTTTGGCTTGTTGCTTACCTTTCCATACTCCTGTTGAAGCTCAGAGTAGTCACTCTGTAGCGCTTCCATCTTCGTCTTCATGTTTTCAAGCTCTGCCTTCATGTTTTCAAGCTCTGCCTTCATTGTCTTGATCTCCATGTTTGTAGATGACTGGTTTCCCTCCGGCTCAGAGGTATTGCCATTCTTGTCTAGCATTTCTTCCCTCATCTTCAGTTGCTCCGACAGTAGCACCTGCATATCTCATCTCATCTCATCTTCTCTTCCACATGTGAGAAATGTTAAGTTGATATGCTACATACTGGTGAGCACTGAGCTCATGGCACTTTATGTCTGTTGAGTGCATTTACAGTCTATTACTTAGCTGCATGTCTACGAACTTTGTTTTGCAAAGAGCCTCTCGGCTCAGTGGCACTTTTGTCTCTTCCCATAGGGAAGAGCTTGGGTTCGAACCCTGGGCCAAGGTCCCCCTCAACTTATTGTAGCCCACACGAAAGACTATGAGCTTCACTTTGTGGAATCTTATAAATCTATAACGATAGGCAGGCTGTGCTCGTGGCATCATAAATACAAACATGCATAACTTTATATATATATATATATATGCATATATATGAAGTATCAATGTAATTTGTAAGAATGATGATATTTTGGCCTAGCGTCCATTCTTTATCCAATATTCATTATTTAACTACCTAGTGTGGGTTTGGATTCACATTTTGAGTTGTGCGTTTACGTTTTACTCTTTTTTTTTTTTTTTTTTTAAGTCGCGTTTCAGTGAGACTTGAGCAGATGCACTGTTCATGAACCACAAACTTTATTTTTCAGCAATTTTTTTTATCAAAAATGAGTCTCACGGCACTATTCACCCATTTAAAAATTATTTTGCTACATTATTTTCAGTTTCAGTAAAATAAGTTCTATCCAAACAGACCCCTAGTATTATTTGCAAATGAAGTGCCCGTTTGACTTGGGCTGATTTGCTGAAACACACGTTTGCGTTTCAGCCTTTTTTTTTTCACGGGTTTCAGACTTTCAGTCCACTTTTTTTACTGTTCATTACTGTTGTGGCTACTATTCATTGAACAGTAGCCGCAACATTTGACTTTCCACACAAATTTTACTGTTTATGGACCCACAAATTTCACTTCTTAGCAATTTTTCATTAAAAATGGGTCACACGGTATTATTTACACATTTAAAAATTATTTGCTATAGTGTTTTTTCAGTTTTCAGCTGTATCTAAACGGACCCGAAGTAGGTAAGATTAAGACTTGTACGGATCTAAAAGTTTCTTACTTTTATTACTCATTAAAAGATCTACAAGGCTTGTGTAAGACGATGTCTAGAATTCATAAAATATATACCTGGACAATGGTTCTTAGAGGCAATCGATCATTTTGTGCAGCATGCACGCGTGCATCAAGAGACAGTTTCTCACAGTTCATTATCTTGCACATTCTTCTTCGGTCATGCTCAGATAGTGAACGATTAGTCTGAAAAGTAGATTAAATTGTAGAGTTCAAAAATTTCTTTCAATCCCTCCTCCCAAAAACAAAAGGCAGATTAATATAATACACAAGAAGATTAGAAGAAGAAAGAGAAAGGATAACAGGTAACCTTGAGGTAGGTGTCAATGGCTCTATAGAGACCATCATGACATGTTCGAAAATTTTCTGGCAACGATTTAGCCAAAACTTGGAACTTAGTGACAGAGAGATTTGGGTCTCTTGCAATCTCAGCTAGGTAATTGTCTAAGAGCTTACTTATATTGCATTTGCCAGACTTCTGTTGCTGTTGCTGCTGCTGCTGTTCATGCATCAAAAAATATTCCACTATCCTTTGCACCACATCTATGTCATGCATTGTGCATTGTTCAGGAGAACTGTGCCAGCCATTAATGAAATACCAAGGAAGAAAATTTAGTATTATTAGTTTCTTGATGGAGTGTGGTTATAGTTATTCTTTTTATAGAGTCTTAGTCTATTTGGTTAGTTATTCAACAACTTTTTCTATTAAAATTTTTCTGGACTGTAATGTCATGTCACACAATTTAGGAAGAAAGAGGAAGTTAGTATACTCACTTTGTTAGTTTCCCCTTATCAAAATTTTTGTAACTTGGGATCAGAATATCATTCACACTGGCATCTTCCAACATCATCCCCACTCTCTTTTCAAGCTCCGAAGTCAAAGCTGGTGTTGCGGAATATACCATTGCCATCTTTAGCATCTGCAACAGGAATTTACATGAAACAGCTTCTTGTTGAGGAGGAAGCATGCTTATTAGGCTCTCAATAATTTCTTTTTGCTCATTGCTGTGTGCAATGCCCCCTTCCTCTTCCTGACTACAAATACTGTACTGAAGCTCATTCTTTCCATGGCCATATCCTCTAACTCCTATCTCCATGACCATACCTGGCAACCATCTCTCTGCATAGTGCATGATGCATTTACCTATGATCTCTGGTGTTGTTCCCTTAGCCCTTATTGCTGTTATAATTCTCCTGAAATGATCAATACGAAGGATAGCTATATCATCAAACCACCAGCCTTCTTCATGAACTGCATCTCCAGTTGATGAGTTTTTCCTAGAAGCCTTCCAAGCTAGTGAGTCACAGCATCTTCTAACAATTTGTAAATTTTCAGCCCATGGAGATAGAGCTTCACAGGATTTTAGAACAGTAATGGTATCTTTCCATGAGGAAAGGACTACAAATGTGAGGAAAGCTTCAGTCTTGGTGATGAGATTTCCATCTTCAAATTCTTCAGTCATCTCCAGAAATTCTGACGCACATCTTAGTGAAGCTATGTTATTAGGGTTTAAGTCCACTGGGAGACCATAACAGAATTTTAAAATGATTTCAAATGTTTCTGATCCTCCTGGGAAGTTTTCAAGCTTGAGGTTGTACCCATAATTTGAGATTGAACGCTGAAGTTCCAATCGGCCTATGTAGCCACATTTTGACACCAAGGGATACTGTTTCAGGAGAATTGAGTTATGAAATGAGTTAATACTTCTGGTTATTTATCATACCTCCTATATTCATCTTTAATTTTGATGTCAAAGTTATATCTGGCCCCCAACAAAGAAAAATCAGTATGACAAAAACACTATGGTTTTATTTATGCATTTAATTCCTCACATGGTCACATTAAAAGGAAGGGAGACTTCTTGTTTAGATTGCTTCACTAGGCAATAGTCACATCTTTTTTCCCTTCCTAAAATTGGGTAGAGGAATTGGTCTTTAATGTTGTTGAGTTTAGAGCTTTATGAAGAGAAGAAATTCTACATGGAGGATTTTCTACTTTTTTTCTTGATGCACCTTTAAGACATGTTCCTTTAAAATGAGAAAAGAACATGATTCTTATTCTTTTTGCTCCCCCCCCCCCCCCCCCCTCTTTATTTTCCCCTTAAAATTATAAAAAATGTGCTTAGTTACTTTTTATGAAAATTTATCCAACAAACAAAAGAGCCCCAATTCTACTTTTTTGTGCACCGGTGTGGTGTATTATATCTACTATATCAAGTAGATCATGTATAGTACATACATTCAATCACTCCAAATAAAACAAATTGTATCAATGCAAAGTGGTGTACGTGACACAGTTTCAAGTGGTGTCTCCTAATATATATATATATATATATAAACACTTAGTTTCAAGTTACTTATAAAAAAAAAACACTTAGTTTCAAGTTTTTGTGTGTTTCATAGCGAATATTGAATATTGAACATTGTTTTTTTGTCTCGTTTATACCTTGTAAACATTAAAGGTAATTTCTTGAACTTGCATTGATAAATCTGTTGGTATTTGAGACGTCATTAACCTGCAAGAAAGATTTCATTAGAGAGAGAGAAGAGAAGCCGCTGAAAACAAAATGGATCAGAGGAAAAAAAATGCCAAAATTGAATATTTATGTCAAAGATGAGAGAACTCCTATTCCTATATCAGCTTAGACATTCTCTAGAAAGAACATGCTGTGGCTTTCCTATGATAAACTGATTTGTTGTTGCCAATTCTAGACTAATACTTCTATTACCGTGAGTGTTCTCTCTTTTCCAAGCTATCAGCTATCGAGACGAATTTGGTGGGAATTACGATGCGTTGGTCATGAACTTGATCAATGCCATCCGAATCACTCCCTGGGCTTTGTGGTTCAGTTACTTGAAGAGACTTCTGCATGGTGGTTTTCTAGCTGGAGACATGAGTGACAATACATATGGGCTAATAATATGGTATAATAGGGTGGGTCGTTGTTGTCTACATAAATGCATGAGAAGTGAGTATGTGGCTGGCTTAGGAGTACCATTATGAGGGTTGGTGGGTTGTTCATTTTTTCTTCTTCTTCTATGTCTATCCCCTGTCACAAAATTCGATTGTGACATATAGAGGCACATTAGGTTAGTGACTGAGAAATGAAGATGATATTGACTATATATGCCAGTTCCATTTTGAACCGCACAAATGTGGACTGGACCAATGGATGATTGTGGTTCATATGTAGGTTGACTGTTCCCAACATTTGTAGCATATATGTAAACATTATTATTATTTTCTGTTTACTTACCAGAAGGAAAAAAAAATAAGGATTTGTTTTAACTATAGATTTTTTGTCAATGCCGGTTGAACCTATAGGCCATTTAAACCACTGCTTAAGGCCCCCACTTGTAAGAGGGCTCCCAATAGTACTAATATATTATATAATATTGCTTTCTCATCTAAAAAAAAAAAGAGTAAAGCCCACCCAAAAGATGCAAGACCCTCCCCAAATTATTTAATCCCTTAATTAAAAATTGAGAACAACAAATTATTTCTGACCATTTCTTACAAAGCAAAAAGGCTAAAATGACATTAAGTCCAATCATATCACTAAATCTTTAGTTTTCTCAAGAAAAAAAATCACCATATCTAAGTATCCTCTGGATCAAACATTTGTATCACATTTCAGTAAGAAAACCCATGTTTATTACTTGAAATGTAAAGAGGCAGAGAAAGAGAGACACTGATTTTCTCAATATACAAGTAACAAAATGCAGAAGAAAATATAACAAAAGACAAAAAAAGAAAGAATAGACAAGTAAGAAAAGGCAGAAAAATGAAAGAAAAAAAAAACACTCACTCTCTCCATCTTGATTCTTAAAAAAACACTTTTTTTAGTTGGCTTACTCATCAATTGGTGTTGGCAATAGACTTAGTGTGTTCACAAATCTTTATTTCAAGTTTGTTTTTTGTTTTCTCTTCCTTTGCCTCTTTCGTCTTCTTCATGGTTTGGTTTGCTGCTGGGTTTTTATTCTCATTTTTTGCTTAATTTTAGTTTAGTTGTACTCTTTACTCTCTTAACTTTAGTCTCTTTTGTTTGTATTGATTTCTTTTGTATTCTCTAGAAGGCTATGGAACGGACAACTTGTAGGACTAGGATGGATCAGTACTTTAAGTGGGTCACCCACTTAACCCACTTAAAGTATTGATCCATCCTACTCCCACAAGATTTTTTTTTTTTTTTTTATTTAAAGACATCAGATTTAGTGGTATGGAACTGGAAGTTAAAGTATTGATCCTAGTCCTACACATTTTTTTTTTATTTTTTTTTTTTAAGAAATCAGATTTAGTGGTATGGAACTGGAAGTTAAAGTATTGATCCTAGTCCTACACTTTTTTTTTTTTTTAAAAGAAATCAGATTTAGTGGTGTGGGTGCCTTTTTTGCTCCAGGCCAAGGGTTGTCCCTTGTATCCTTTGGCTTTTTTGTGACGATTCCACATCGAAAGTAACTCCCCCCCCCCCTTCCAAGCCTTATAAGCATGAGCTTGAGACGAGCGAGTACCATCAGTTATTAAGTAAGGACACGTATTTCAGACCAAGTCCAAAATGTATGGGATCTTGGCCCAATGAGCCCAAAACAATAAATTTATAGAGAGTGGGTCAGAGAGCTAAGCTTTAGTGCATAGATAATAGTTAAAATGAGTTTTCATAACGATCAAACAAAATGAACTGAGTTTACCAAAGAAAGTTTGTGCTCGGCACAATCTGAGAAGCTCTATTCTGTTTTATATTAGATGAAAATGGTTACAGGAGTTCTTAAGATTGCTACAGTGCTTTCTCTCTCCATTGCCCCCCTCCCTTCTCTGGGGTATTTACTCTCATTTATACTACATCTCTTCCTTCATCTTTACCCTACACGTGGACAGTTGATGGTTTACACTGATACTTGTCCCATTAGCCCCCTCTAGAAGTCTTCTGGGTAGCTGTAAGGCTACAATAATACTGTTTAGAGGTCACTTCCTCATTAATGTGGCCAGAGAGTGAGCTACAAAGTATTTAATGCGGTGATAGCAACTTTTCCTTAGATATTTTTGGGTTCCCATCTTTCTTGTATGTTTATGGCGCACGTCCCTATCACTAGAGCTTCCTAGAAGGTCACTTTGATCATTAGGATCTATGCCCGATCTGCATTTAGCTTTATCCGAGGAGATATTCCTCCTCAGATTCGAACTACTCATGCTCTCGGCCAAAGCCTCACGCCCTCGGCCAAAAGCCCAAGACCCAATCGTATGATTTGAGCCCATGACCCCACAAGTAGTATGGAGGGATAGTGGACTGGAATTAGTCTTAGTGGATGAAGTTTAGTATTTCAAATTTTGGGTTTTTTTTTTTTTAAAGTCAAATTTAGTAGTATGAATGGATAGTGGGCTAGTCTTAGTGGATCCAATCAAGTTTAGTCCTACACATTTTGCTCTCAAAAAAAAAAAAAAGGTTTACTGCTACAATCCTACACAAGAAAAGGAGTATTGATAACAAAATTATAAATTTAGAATAATTTACTTTGTATTAATATTAATTTTAATTTATTTATGCAGGTTTAAATCAAGTGTAAAGTGATCATATTAAGTAAAGCTACAATTGTGCTTTTGATAATTTAATTAGTAATTTTGCCTCTCAAAAAGCAGGAAAATAAATTTTAATTAAAAAATATATATGAATTTATAATTAAATATAATAAAAGGTCCTGTTTAAAGCTTTCGTCTAGGGCCACCAAATTCGTTGAGCCAGCCCTGTCTCTTGTAATGTAAAAAAACAAGCATATATTTATGCTGACATTTTTTTTGAAACAAATTTTGGAGCAACGGACGATTTTGAAACACGCATATAAAAAAAAATGTATATACATTTATTTCCATATTTGTCTCATTTAAAAAAAAATACCTTGTGTGAAATATGTGAAATAGAAATGTATTCAAAGGTCTCTTTCTGCATGCAACTGTTCACCCTTGATAATGTGCTGGGTATTCAAAACTTCGATACTATTGTCTGTTCAAGTACATGTCAAAGATGTCCAAGGGGAGATACCCCATTGTTCACTGGTAATTTGACAGCCAAACGACTGATTGTATATTCTCACATTTTTTAAAATATTGATGTTGATGTTGGGCTACCATACATTTGCGTGTATCCCATATCTTGATTGGCTTCATATTAGAGCAGCTTCTAGAATATGAAATCCTTACCAGGCAACTTTCATTCAAACTGACTCGGCTCGGGCAAGGCCAAGATAGTTCTAGGCTAGGATCCTCAAGGCTTGGGTGGGATCATGATTGTGATAGTTTTTGGGAAGTAATATAAAATAAAATTTATATTTTCATTTAAATATCGTTGTACCACGCAATTATAGATTCTAAATAGAACAAAATTACGTAACTCTCTTAGCAACCCAAGTGTGTTGCCTCCCAAGGCATTCATGTCTCTCTCTATGTTTCTTTTTTGGTTTTCAGAAGACTGCAGTATCACTCAGTAATTTTGATGGCCAACAACTAATAAGATTTTTTTTTTTTTAAAGACTTCTAAAACCCAAGAGAAAGATTGGACGTGGGATCCTTAGGGGTCCTAATCTTTAGCTGTAGGATTAATTCATTACTTTTTGAATGTTATTGACTTATCTTGAAACTCTTTCATAATTATTCCTTAATTTTCTCAACCATATCAAGAAAATATTTGAACTTCTACCGATTGTAATAATGTCCATCAACACATTACAATTGGCTCCTGAAAATTAGAGAATTACAAATGAGGTCTCATTACTTACAATTTTATATCTATGTCTTTTCACCACACTATAATTCAACAAACCACTAGGATTGGATTAATATCACTGTCATGTCCCTAGCTTATGTAACCCTTAATTTCATGATTTTATAATTTCTATTGGACTCCAAAATATCTTTGAAAAAACTCTTTAAATATATATATATATATAATATTATATATATGAAAAATGTAGGGTCTAATTTCTTTACGTAAACCCAAAGACAATTAATTTGTAGAGTATGGGTTGAAGAACTAGAGTTGACAAGGGGTTCACAGCAAAGGATTATCACTCTTTTTATTATTTATTGATCAGTTTCCCATACATTCCATGCCTCGTTTCAAACCCTCTCCCTCTATTATATAGCCACTCTCACTCTCATCTCTACCGTCCACGTGCTCCCCATCCATGAACTTGCTCAAGTACCTGTCACGTCAGGCAGCTTCTTTTCATCTCTGTGTGAGTGGCGGTAGGTTATGAAGCACTGTTCAGAGGTCTTCTCCACATAAATGCGGCCAGAAAAGCTGTTGCAATGCATTGAATTGATCAGTTTCCCATACATTCCATGCCTCGTTTCAAACCCTCTCCCTCTATTATATAGCCACTCTCACTCTCATCTCTACCGTCCACGTGCTCCCCATCCATGAACTTGCTCAAGTACCTGTCACGTCAGGCAGCTTCTTTTCATCTCTGTGTGAGTGGCGGTAGGTTATGAAGCACTGTTCAGAGGTCTTCTCCACATAAATGCGGCCAGAAAAGCTGTTGCAATGCATTGAATACGGTGGCAGCAGCCTTTCCCTCAGATATTTCCTCATCCTTATCGTTCCTGAGTATGTATTGAGCTTATCTTGATCAGGTGGAGTCCTCGGACAATCAATCAGGCTTTTCCCCTACTCAGTTAGTCTCCGATATCATATCAAAGTAAAATATCTTCCTCGGACAGATGATGTTCTCCTCGGACTGGAGATATCATCCTCGGACAGCGTTGATTCTCTACAGGAGGATTCCGCTTCACTCTGGGCCCTGCACTCTCCGCATCTTCATCTTCGGATGTGAAACAGTTCTCTCCTGGGTATTCGGCCCATTAACTTGGGCCTGACCCCTTTATCCCCCACAAAAAACATTTTTGAAAAATGTCACCGGCCAATTTTGTTTTGAATCCAACTTCAATATGAAAATCAACTGAATATACTATCTTCTTTAGAGACTAGTGGATTCATTGTTGAGCATTTACATATTTTACTCATTACACACATAAACCAACATGTTTGTATATAGCCTTTAAAATTAGCATCACCAGTTGACATTGTCAAAGTTATGTACATATTAAATAAATATACACAAACCTCTCATGTATGAGGACAATAGAAAAATTGTGATAGAACAACTTTTTAATTAACAGTGATCATTCCATAAAGTGTTCTTGATTGGATCTGATTCAGTGTATGTACTTGTTACATTACACCCATTTGTCTGCTTAAAGTCACTACTTTAATGATGGAGTAAATCATCCTATTACATAGCAGTACAACAAGTGTAGGCTTCAATGGTGATATTCAATTAATATCCACAGCCTAAAACAATTTAATAATTTATGAAAAATCATTACTTCCTCTCTTTGGTTTCTTGACCATGAACATGATTTTTTTTACGAAGGCAACATCACATGCCACATTTAAACAATGAAATATACCTATAAAAAGTATGTATGTGAAAATAAAATTTTATTATCAAATAAAAAATGCATAGTATTGTTTTTTAGGGCACATAATTTTAACAAATTGGACCTGCTTCCTTAGCCAATTTGGACAAAGTGAAGCATGTCTAAAAAATTATTGGTCTCACCTCATTTGTGTACTCATCCCAAGAAAAAAGATGTTCTCTTCCGTTAGTTTTTCCAACCTTGCTTGAGTCTCGAACTTTTTGTGAATCTCATTTCAGTGTCCTAACTCTAGGATTTGAACTTCCTAGGCTTTTGGGACTTGTTGGTTAACTTTATGGTCTGTTTGGATTGGAGAGAGATGGAGAGGGAGGAGAGGTGAGGTCCCTCCATACAAACTTAGGGTTAATGACTAAGGTCAATTAGGGGGATTGGGACTATTGCACTTGAATCCAATTAGGGGGTGTCAAGTGCATTTTTCATTAACTTTTTAATTTAGCTTTTAGCTTATTTTGTTTAGGTATATTATTTAAAACTTCATTTCTTCCCACTTTTCAATGCACACTTTTAATAATAAAAACAATCTACAAAAAGCCAAATAGATTGGTGTCAAACAAATGGGGTTGATATTTTCCATTTCACGCTAGATGGACATTTGTTGGTTTTTGGTTTAGCGGTATTGGTGTTGGTCTGCGTGGGATATTTAGGGTGTGTTTGGTTCAATGTAAAATGATTTCAAGGTGTAAAATATTTTCAATTGAAAATATTTTTCGGAAATGAAAATGATTTCAGGTGTTTGGTCCCATCAAAAAAATATTTTGGAAAATATTTTAAGGTGTTTGGATGTGTTTCTAAAAATTCTCTAGAAAACACATTTTCTCAGCTTCCAAACAAATATTATAATCAAAAATTTAAATATATAAACCAAATCAACCATAAAACATAACAAAAATAATTCAGTCTTTCTCTTTTCATCAGCACCGATCGTGAGAGAGGGAAAGGGAGAGATAGATTAAGAGAAAATATTGGTATAGGACCACAAATCGGTGAATGGGTCTGAAGAAGGCGAGATGGGCGAGTGGGTCTGAAGGAGGCGATGGCAACAATGATGACGGTCCGGTGCGATCTAGAGGGGTGTGATCTCGGCGGGTGGATCGAAGGGTGGATCGAACTGAAGGGTGGATCGGAGTGAAGGAAACTCACCATGGGTGGATCGGAGCTCGGTCTGTGGAGGCTCGGTCTGTGGACATTGGACTGGAGCTCGGTCTGTTCTTGCTCACTATCTCTCTCTCTCTCTCTCTCTCTTCGGGTGTGTGAGTTTGCGTGGACGGTGATCTAACCGGCGTGGAATCACTTCAGGTGGAGTGTGCTCTCACACTCTCTCTTTCTTCAGGTGTGTTTTCTAAAAACACATTGAAGGTAAAATAAGAGTGTAAAAGATTTTACACTCTTGAGGGTCTTATTTTCCGGTCAACGTGGGTGTGTTTTCTGTTGACCAAATTTTCTGTAGGTACCAAACACCCACAAGGGTGTAAAATAATTTCCTAAAACCATTTTCAAGCGAAACAAACGCACCCTAAATAAATGTTGTTATTGGTCTGAGTAGTTGGAATTTGGGCTAATGGCGTTAGGCCTGTTATGGGCCTTATCTAAGGTTTGTTGGTCTTAGGCATTAAGGAACTATAAGCATGTAAGGTTTGGGCTCAACCCACCTTCAAAAAGCATCACAAATTTTTGATAAAATGGTCAGTCTGCCAATCAGGTGCCTCTGGTTCTAAAAGCAGTTCTGCGTGCCCTTTCTAGAAGGCGACTTGCATTCCAATATGATATATATATATATATTTAATCCCCAATATATATCACAAAGTTTTTAATCCTCAATATATATCCCTAATTTTTTCATTCATATCATGTTTTGTTGAATGTAATATCTGGAGCTTGTGGTTTTTGTTAGCTTAGGTGTTGCTTTGTTTTTGTTGTTCTGTTATGGTTTTGTTGCCATTGGTTAGTCTTTGTTGGGTCTTCTAGTTGTATAGAGTCTTTGTTTGGGTCTTGTTGTTGGTCCTAAAGGTCTTCTTTAGTTTTTTTTTTTTTTTTTTTTTTTTCTGTTTATGGTCTGCTTCAAATTTTTTTTTTTTTTTTTTTTTTTTTTGCTCTGTTTATGGTCTGCTTCAAACTCTCTCTCTCTTTCTCTTTTCTTTTTTTCTTTTTTAAGGAACATTTCAAACTCTCTTTTTCTGTTAATAAATTCCAACCTTGTATATGTAAAAAAAAATCATATGTTTCACTTTGTCTTGCATGCACACACACACATATATATGGTCAGTTTGGTATTGTCATAATTCAAAATTCACAATCGATAACTGCTCTTGCCCATGTCAAAATAACGGGCTCTCCTCCTCCGACTGCTACCCGATCACTGTCAACAGCCCAATTGTGCGACACCAATTTGGTGGGTTGGCCCAAATTAGTGTTTGACCACCCCTAATTACAATGAAAGACTATTATTTTTAGGAATTTAATAACGTGTACCCTTGAGGCATATATTAGTAATCCATTTTAGGAAATTTTTTTATGGAAAAATGAAAAAGTAATTCACTATTTTGACAACTTTTTCAATTTCCAATAAAAAAAATTTCCAAAATAGATGGTTTATGTGTGCCTTAAGGTTGTCAAAATTGGGATCCTAAATAAAATCGTTGAAGGTAAGCCAGATTGTAAATCGTAAGATCTTACATATTTTCAGATTTAAAGCAAGAAACGCATTGATAATGACTTTGTATATTGAATAATCACGTTAATTATAAATTCATCCATAAAAAAACTAAAATTTCCATCATATGATGTAATTTGCATGTCATACATTGCTAAGTCTATACTAATGAAACAAATCTATATATATAATAATATGTGAAGCAGAGAGAAAATCCAATTGGATTCTAAATTTTGTGCCACTTGTCCTAACCAAAACTCAAAAAAAAATCTAGGTGAAAACCACATTTTCGTCCCTACATTTTCACGCGATTCCCACTTTGATCCTTATCTTTTATTTTTATCGCTTTTAGTCCCTATTTAGAAAAACGCCTTTCATTTTAGTCTTTTCCGTCAGTGCTCTAATGACAAAGTCCTACGTGGTAGACGAAACTATTAAATTAATAATAATAAAAATTTATTTTGGTATTAAAAAATGTCACGTCAACATCTAAATTAAAAAAAATTAATTCATTAATTTTAACTAAATAAAAAAAATTAAAAACAGAATTAAAAACCAAAAATCACATGAATTGAGATCTAAGTGTGTCTTGAACAAGAACAACAAGAACACAAACCTAGATCTAAGAACACAAACCCAGAAATTAAAATCCAAAAATTAAAAATCTCAAAATCACTATTTTTTCAAACCCAGCAAAATCATCAAATCCTAAAACCCCAAAGTACCAAATCAATTCAAAAATACAATACAACCAATCCAAACTCAGAAAAACAAACCCAACATTTAAATCCTAAACTCATCACCAGGTGAAGCCTGCCCCTCGTCCAAAACAAACCCAACATTCAAATCCTCGAACTCCTTGGACTCAACGAACTTGGCAGCTCCATCAAACCCACCAAAAGTTTGAAGCTTATCTCATTTTTCTTTCTTTGCATCTTTTTAAAAAAACCAAAAACCAAAACCCAAATTTCACTTTCTTTTTCTTTTTTATTCTTTAAAAAAAAAAGAAAAGAAAAGAGTATTGTTCGAAACCCAAAATGCCTTCTTTAGAGGAAGAACTGTTCCCATCAATGCCTGGGAAGTTCAAGATCGACCTGGCCCACAACATGAACCGTCAATTCCACCATTGTTTTGCTTCTACAAGCACCATGTTCTTGTGGGTACTATTCTTGATTGCATTAACAGCGACGTATTTGAGTTTCCAGAGTTTCGTCAATTCCAGTAGCAAGTATTTCACCGCCTCGGGGGCAGTCTTTATTGGGAGAAACAAGTGTAATTGTATTTTTGAATTGATTTGGTACTTTGGTGCTTTAGGATTTGATAATTTTGCTGGGTTTGAGAAGATAATGATTTTGAGATTTTTAATTTTTGGATTTTAATTTCTGGGTTTATGTTCTTATATCTGGGTTTGTGTTCTTGTTGTTCTTGTTCAAGACACATTTAAATCTCAATCCACATGATTTTTGGTTTTTAATTATGTTTTTAATTTTTTTTTATTTAGTTAAAATTAATAAATTAATTTTTTTTTTAATTTAGATGTTGACGTGGCATTTTTTAATGCCAAAATAAAATTTATTATTATTATTTTAATAGTTTTGTCTGCCACGCAGGACTTTGCTGTTAAGGCACTGACAAAAATGACTAAAATGAAAGGCGTTTTTCTAAATAGGGACTAAAAGTGGTGAAAATAAAAGATAGAGACTAAATGATGCATTAACATTTAACACGGAAGCCAAGAAAACCACAATGATAATGCTTATTAGCCTAAGCAAGAACATCTTACCTGCATACTTTTATGGAGATTATAAATTGGACTTTAATTTTGTGTCATGTATCTTATCTAAATTTTCTAATTTTTGTGCTCAAATAAATGATGTATAACATTTAACACGAAAGTCAAGAAAACCACAATGATAATACTCATTGGCTTAAACAAGAACATCTCACCTGCACACTTTTATGGGTGATCTCAATAGAGTCTGTAGCTCTTCTAATCCCCCAACCATAACTAAAGAGTCCAAAAAGAAAGACTATAAAAGTAAAACATCGTCTCCTCCTAATTCCATATCGACATCCCATGTCTCCTCTTCTCTCATCCTCTACCAACTAGATCCACACACTACTCTCTCCTCCTCCTTACGGATTTCTCAGAACAAGGCCGAGTTCAAACACAATGTTCAATCCCACTCTTCCTTGCTTCACACTCTCATACATTAGCGCTTCATTGGCACCTCCTAGAAGATTCCAAGCTCAATGATTAGTTTTTATTTTTTAATGTCCCTTTTATATATTTTAAATAATAAAATGCAATATTTTCTTTTTTCTTCACTGTAGCATTACTTAAATAATAAAATGCACTATTCTCTTTTTTTTATTCATTGTTTTATCTAATGCTATCCTATGTATGATAAACCAAAAAAAAAGACCAATAGCATTACTTAAATAATAAAATGAAATATATATTTTTCATTGTTTGATTTAATTCTATCATCCGTGTGATAAACCCAAAAAAACAAAAACAAGAAAATTGGCCAATAGTATCATTACAATTAACCAGTACCATGCGGTAGCACGGGGTTACATACTAATATATTTAAGTTTTGACACAATGTATCTAAAAAGTTCAATAAATGTTTAATTAGCAACCAAATACCAAAATATTTATCAAAACATATGGAAAGTATTTTTCAAGTTCTAAGTTCCAAGTTTGAAATCCAAAATAATTTAGCAAATGGAAACTAGCTAACTACAATATAAAATCCAAAAGCAAAATGAATATTAAGGTGAAATGAACATTTAATTATTCTCATTCTAAGGTTATTATAATCACCGTTCTAAATTTCTAATCATTATCATCCATTTCATCATCTATGTAGACATTATATATTTGTATGCTAAAGCTATAAAAGACATCAAGATATAATTTCATACTCAACTATTCAAGTTATACCACTTAGCAACAATTAAAGAGCATGCTTAAAAAAATCAATCAATCAATATACAAATGCAAGCATAACTGATAAAATTATATATAAAAAATATTTTAGCAATATTAAAACACAAATTAGTATATTGATCAAACAAATTTAACAACATTATAGCTTAAAAGGCAGCAAAGGCAACATCAGATTCTTCTTTTAGAAATGATAAAACATTCATTCATTTTTTATTACAAGTAAACTAGAAACTAAAAAAATTTGCTTAGGTTAATATAATTTTATAAAAATAAAATAAAAGTCATACCATCATAACATGAAAAAATAAAAACCTTTAAAGTTTCATCAAAACAAAAAATTTATCCCATTAAAAAAAAAACCAAATTTTTTTTGTTTTTGGTAGGATCTCATACAATCCTATACGATCTTACCATTTTTATGATTCTAGTGTAATTCTAAACATTTTAGTGAGACAGGATCATAAAATCGTGTCATCCTACAATTTAGAAAATGATTTTGATGACTATAGTGAGGTTTAAGAGCATTCACATCAGATCAGCTAAACTCTTCTAAAATAGATGTACAGTGCAAATTTCACACATTTACTTTAATTTGTGTATTTATTATTTTAATGATTTCCATTCGCACCAATTTTTCTCTTTCTTCTCCGATGCACAACTACCTCAGAAACTCATCTTCTTTTTCTCAGATGCACATAAACACAAACACACCCACACACAAACAAACCCACACAGACAAACCAACGAAGAGATGGATCGGTGCTTGTGGTGCTTGGTTCGTGGATCGGCCGGTGAAGACACGATCTGGGTCGCCGGAGCTTGGTTCTGGGTTGCTGGACCTTGGTTCTGGGTCTGTGGAGCTTGGTTCGTGGGTCGCCGGAGCTTGATTTGATCGTCTATGGAGCTTGGTTCGTGGGTTGCCGGAGCTTGGTTTGGCTGTCTGTGGAGCTTGGTTTGTGGGTCGCCGGAGCTTGGTTCGGCTGGTGAAGTAAGGACTCGGTGAAGAACTGATCTGGGTTGTAGTTTTTGAGAAAGAATGAGAGAAGGTAGAAGAGAGAGAGAGAGAGAGAGCTGTTCAGAAAAAATGAAGAGAAAGAGAGAGATAACACGCGTATATAGGGAAGTCAGTTAAGAGAAATAAAAAAAAAATAGAGAAAAATAAATATTTTATTGAAATATCTTGTAAAATAAATGAACTGATGTGGGTGTTTTATAAAAGTGGTAGTGTAAAATAAAAAGATGAGATTTTTTCATGTAAAATAGACAAAAAATTTAGATGAACTGATATGAATGCTCAAAGAACTCATAATAACCTGATCCTAAAATTTTTAACTGGCAACGTTTAATTTTTATTTATTTATTTATTTTTTTCAGGCATTTTGACAAACCGTAACGGAAAAACCAGAAACGGCATAAAGGTAAACGAACGCGAGTTCCAAAGCAGTACTCTGATGTAAAACCAACAAAACCCCCCTCCACGTCACAAAATCACAGTATTCCCTCGTCATTTCACAAAAACAGAAAGGGACAATCCCGTCATTTCACTCTACTCCAAAGTTCAGATAAACTAACCTCGATAACCCTCCTCACCATGACGTGGCACTTCCATCTCCGACACGCACCGTGATCCCTTTCCTCTCTTCCCAAAGAGAAAACCCTAATTCTCTCTCTCTCTCTCTCTCTCTCTCTCTCGCATTGCGTTGCAGAATCAAATTGAGAATTCAAATTCAATATACGATTTTCGATTTCCGATTTCTATGAGCTGAACCCTAGGAAAAAAATGGCGGAGACTAGTCCATCGAGCCAGTCGCGGTCGCTGACGGAGACGGTGAACGGTTCGCACAAGTTCGTGATCCAAGGCTATTCGTTGGCGAAAGGCATGGGAGTAGGAAAGCACATCGCGAGCGACAATTTCACCGTCGGAGGATATCAGTGGGCGATATATTTCTATCCCGACGGGAAAAACCCCGAGGACAATTCCGCCTACGTTTCGGTCTTCATCGCGCTCGCCAGCGAAGGCACTGATGTACGAGCCTTGTTCGAATTAACCCTAGTTGATCAAAGCGGCAAAGGAAAACACAAAGTCCATAGCCATTTCGATCGCGCACTCGAAAGCGGCCCATACACTCTCAAATATCGCGGTAGCATGTGGTACGATATATTCCATTCCATTTTCATTCACTCTTTGAATTAAGCTTTTGATCAATAATCAACATGTTTTAGAAAAATTTATCGTATTGTGTAATTTAGGGGATACAAGAGGTTTTTTAGACGAAATTTGCTTGAGAGCTCAGATTATTTGAAGGATGATTGCTTGAAAATAAACTGTACTGTTGGAGTAGTGGTTTCGGCCACGGATTGTCCGCGATTACATTCAATTAGGGTTCCAGAGTCCGATATTGGAGCACATTTTGGTGTGCTATTAGAAAATATGGAAGCTTCCGATATTACTTTCGATGTGGCAGGGCAAAAATTCCATGCTCATAAGCTAGTACTCGCAGCTCGTTCCCCTTTGTTTCGATCTGAATTTTTCGATGGCTTGGAGGAAGATAAGCAGGAGATTGCTGTAACCGACCTCGAACCTAAGGTTTTTAAGGTAAAAAAAGAAAAAAAGAAAAAAGAAAAAAAAATATAATTGTTGTTTCATTTCTGTCAGTGTTTGTGTTAGTGTTGAGGCATGGGTCAGCACTTGTGCTCTTGTGGTGGTATTTTACAGTTCACTACTGCTTGTCATGGTATGTCCAATAGGCCATGCTACATTTTATATACAGAGATTCCCTTACAGAAGAAGTGGAGTCTGTGTCGTCAAGCTCGTCTTGTACGTCCCCGGTATCAGACACGTTGACGGCTAAGTTGTTAGCAGCAGCCGATCGGTATGGTTTGGAGAGGCTTAGAATGATGTGTGAGTCTCACCTCTGCAAGGATATATCAGTCAATTCTGTTGCTGAAATTCTTGCCTTAGCTGACCGCTATCACGCCACCGAATTAAAAGATGTTTGCCTTAGATTTGCTACTGAGAACCTTGCAGGTATATTTTCGGTTTAACATGAAGTATTTTCTTCATAATTTAAGTTTTCTGGTAAAGATTATTGAATGAAAAAATAAATTTGTTTACATGAATTCATTAATGTTGACTAGAATATTGCCTTGTTAACAGTTACACAACAATTTGTATTCTAGAGAAGGTGTTGATGTTGATGCATAGCAAGGTTTTCTTGAGACTGTTTAGAAACCCCAAACTCAGCCGACATGACAGCTTTATATTCAAACATGTTTTTAGGGATTCTGGCTATGACTAAAAATGGTTGTTCTCTTTGCTATCAACTCTTGTTACTTCTCGGTTTAAGGGAAGCAATTAAAATGGAAGTATTTTCTTCAAAATTTTCTGTAAGAAGTTGGCAAACAAATTACATTTCCAGGGTGTTCTGTTGCAAATACTTGGCCTTTTGTGGATTTTTAGTACTCTTATCTGTCTATTCATATGGCTTTTTCAATTTAGGCTGAGACTGCATATATATGTGATGTTATATATCTTTATCTGTATATGCGTGATTGCATGTATGTGTGTATGTATATGTTATTTTCAGTTATTAACACATTACATATGTAGATTTTTTGGAAGTATAGGGGAAGGCTTTTTTTTTTTGGGTAGCAAACAGGAAGAAAATACAAGTCCTACCAGACCTTCCTACACATATTTTTTTGACAATTATGAAAATCCTTTACTTTAAAATTCACATAACTAAGGACATATTTTTTTGATAAATAATAGGGACAGATCTGAGATTAAGTATCAAAAAAGATTTGAGCTCAAGTATCTTTCAATTTGGCTAGAAGGTATCTAATAAAAGGGGTTTTCACCCAGTAAAGGTGGAAGATTGTGCCAGGAGAGGGTTATGGGAGGAGTTGGCTGGAGCTTATGAAAGATGAAATGGTTTTGTGTGTAGTTGGGGGTTTTAAAGTCGTTTACTTCCCTAGCTAGAGGCTGGGTTGTACCAGTTTTATTGCTTCTATTATGTGATTTTCAGAGTTCATTTTAGGTATGAATTTAATTGATCTACCTTTGGATGGAGGCTCTTATACATGGTCAAGAAACCAAGACAATCTGTCCAAGTTTCAGATCAGTAGGTTTTTGGTATCCATGGAATAGGAGTATACAGTGGTTACTTCCTTGCCTATTTTTGGACCATTTTGGTGTTCTTTTGGACAATGGTGGTATGAGGATGGGAAGATTTTTCTTCAAATTTGAAGATTTGTGTTTTGTGGATTGAGTAAAAGGCCTGTGGGATGGCTATAACTTTCAAGGGCGCTTGAGTTTTGTTTTAGCCAACAAACTCGAGGTGCTCAAGGAGGATTTGCAGGTGTGGAATAAGCAAGAGTTTGGAGATGTGGGGTTACCCAAAAAAAAAAAAAAAAAAAACATAAGCTTGTAAAACTCGGTGGATTTTTAAGAAAAATAATCATTTACTAAAAAAAAGAATAAACATAACAATTATTATGTATATTTTGATTTCTTTTTGGACATGCCATGTGATTTGCAACAGTATTATGTATAAATATTAAACCGTTATCATTTAAATACTTTTTTTTAAAAAAAGTAATTAAGGAGAATGAGAGAAGTAAATAAACCCCAAGCTCACCCATGGAACGAAGCCCACAAGGGACCTTAAGGTTTGTTTGTTTGTTCTTTTTTTTTTTTTTTTTCCTTCCACTAAGGGTACGTTTGGTACGCTGTAATAGCTTCTGTAATGGAATAGTTATTCATGTGTAATATTAATTCGTTCATTTGGTTGCATCTTTATTACATGGATTAGTTATTACATTGGAATAACTATTCTTTAAATTGAAGAATAACTATTCCTCTTTAAAATGGATGTAATAGTTATTCCTTAGTGTATATAATAGGTTTTAAAATTAATATATTTCCAAAAATATAAAGTTTCCTTATAAATCATCTTTTACAAGTTTTCCATATGTAACATCCAAACTTATGAATAGTAATAGTTATTCCATTACAATGTATTTTATTTTCAGTAATAAAGATTACTATTCCTAATGTAATCTACATTCAGTGTACCAAACGTACCCTAAGTAATTAAAGAAAATAAAAGGAATAGATGAAGTCCTTTTTTTAAAACATTTAAGAATCAAATTTAAAGCATGCATTAAAATCTCACATTTTTTTTTTTTATATTTCAAAGATTAGAAGTAATATATTCCATAAAAATGGACATCTTTATTTTTCTTTTGGGTCCGACTGTAAATAGATATCACATGTATATAGACTGCCAATCGGGCCAAGCTACCATAAAGCCGAATGATTTGGCATGAAATTATTTGGGCGGACATTGATATCTTTGTAATATAAAGTTTTGGAACTGTTTGTTTTATTTTATTTTATGTATAAGAATATATTAACGAAAAAGAAGAAGAGGAAAGAGATGAGATTGAAATAGGCCCATCCCAATTACAATAGGTAGTCCAACGGGCCACATTGTGGAACAAAAAATTTACATTTCAAGAAATAAAAATGAAAACCCAACAAGAAATGGAGTGTATTAAATTTGGAAAAGAAGCTAAAAGGTAAAAACCAAGGGGTGGAGTGTAGATTCAACAATGCTTCAATGACACCTTTGGAGTCTCCTTCAAAAATATCATATTGGAACACTGCAAGTTTGATAGCTTGGAAGACAACTTGGGCTTCTCCTTGAGTCAGATCAGTAGAAGCGAAATGGTTAGAGTCGGGTTAGTCAGCCGTAGCATACGCAAAGACCTTAATCTTCCAATGAACCAAAACGCAATCAGATAGCAGGTGGATGATTCCACCAGCATAAACTGTATTACCAAGAGCAACCATTTCAGCATTACCACTACACACCCTTCTTTGATTATAAATAACATAAAATATCTTGAAGTTGCACATTCCAAGGAGTGAATAAGACAATTTATAATATAAGCCTATCTTGATCTAAAGGCAACCAG
Source organism: Quercus suber (assembly GCF_002906115.3). Taxonomy (NCBI): domain Eukaryota; kingdom Viridiplantae; phylum Streptophyta; class Magnoliopsida; order Fagales; family Fagaceae; genus Quercus; species Quercus suber. The sequence goes on from NW_027070236.1 coordinate 149,140, forward strand.
TAATTGAGGATGGAAGACAATGACTCCACCTTTCTACCTATACTGGTTCATAATAAATATCTTGCAAACCAAAAGTAAAGGAATACAGCAACATAGAAAAATACCTTAATGAATAGTTGCACATTTCAGAAAACACAAAAATTGCCAACAAAATCTAAAATTAGATAACGATTTCTAGAACGAAGCTGTAAAGAAGATTGCGTCCTCAGGATGGAAAACAACAGCTCTTTCAGAACTGTTGGAGTAATTACTGGCAAAGCTGCTCAACGGCTGTTACAATCTGGGCAGGCTGAACCACAGTCCACTCCTCCAATGTCCCAGCATATGGAGTTGGCACATCCTGTGAAGACAAACATATAATGGGGGCGTCCAAATAATCATTGAAATTCTCAGTGATAGCAGCTGTCAGACTAGCACCAATACCACCAGTCCGCATGCACTCCTCCACAATCAGCACACGATGCGTCTTTTTCACTGAATTCCCAATTGTGTGAAGATCAAAAGGTTTCAGTGACCTGATATCAATTACTTCAGGATCATAGCCCTTGTTCACCAAAGTTTTAGCAGCCTGCATTACATGATACCTCATCCTGGAATAGGTTAAAATAGTGACGTGCTCCCCAGGCCTAACCATTTCAGCTTCTTCAAGAGAACATACATACTCTTCATCTGGAATTCTCTCTTTGAGGTTGTAAAGCAAAACATGCTCAAATAGTATCACTGGGTTCTCACTTCGAATTGCGGCTTTCATCAAGCCCTTCGCATTATATGGGGTCGAGCATGCAACCATTTGAATTCCAGGGATTGATTGGAAATATGACTCAAGACGTTGGGAATGCTCAGCCCCAAGTTGCCTACCAACTCCACCAGGTCCCCGAATAACAATCGGGATTTTAAACTGACCACCAGATGTGTAGTGGAGCATGCCACAGTTGTTAGAGATCTGGTTAAAAGCTAGAAGTAGAAATCCCATGTTCATTCCCTCAACAATTGGCCGCAGACCAGTCATGGCAGCTCCAATACCCATACCTGTAAAGGAGTTCTCAGCAATAGGAGTGTCAAGAACCCTGAGATCTCCATATTTGGTAGCAAGGCCTTTGGTCACCTTGTATGATCCTCCATAATGACCCACATCTTCACCCATTACACATACAGTGGGATCCCTGTCCATTTCTTCTTCCAAGCCTTCCCGTAGGGCCTCAAAAAGCAAAAGTTCATGCCTGAGGATATTACACAAACTGATTATTACCCTGAAATAATACTAAGAAAAAGAATGAAAATACACGGAAATATTAATATGATGCTGTTCACAAAGTTCTGTTCGGCACATACAAAATAGAAATCAATTTTAGTTACTACCCACTCATGAATCTCAGTAGAAAAATAACCCCAGAGACGCTCAAAAAAAAAAAAAAATGGATAGTCAAACCAGGACAAACCAGTGCCTCAGTTCCTTAAGAACCATCAGTGATATGCTATCGCTTAAAATAGCAGTGTACCACATCTGTAATCTAAATGATTTAGGGGAGAAAAAAGAACAATGCCGCTTGCCTGATTACAACCACTCTTAATAAAAGATTAAAAAAAGAAATACCCAACACTTCTGATATCTACATACTGAGCAAAAGAGCTTTCGTTTTTGGGGGGAGGGGGGTGGGGGGGGTGAGATGTGTCTTTATCTAAAAAGTCGTAGCATTATAGAACATCTTAATCAGACCTCAAACATATTAATCAACATCTTACAATTCAAAAATGAATATACAGAAAACATGATTATCACATCTGAGTTAGTTCTGACTGAGACAGCTCTTTAAGGCATTTGTGGTTTGCTATAAGAAGCACATATAGTTTTAAAGAGAGCCATATTGATATTTATCTTAACCCCTTGACATGAATCTAATATTGGTAAAAAAATATTGAGCTATCAAGCATAAAAAGTCATATCTTGCAATTAAAAACAATAAATTATATGAATAACTTCCCTATCAAATCTGCTTGAGACACTTTGTCAGGGTGTTATGATTTGTCAAGCATCAGTACAAATGAGAGATTGTTGAAGTTCTAGTTCATGCACTGTGATGCATTAGGTTTTAAATTTAGAATAGAAACCTCTCAACACAAGAGATGAAAAGTCATAATCATTTGAAATATTTGAAAGAGGCAAGAGAAAAATGCCCAGCAAATTTAATGCATTCAAAAGATGTAATTGAAAAAATGTTTGCTCATAGAATCTTTTACAATTAGTTTCATGGCGTCAAACATCCATGGCTTCTTTTTCTATTATACATCTGGTGCATCAAGAGCCCCATCCACAACCCTCCCTCTTTCTCACACACATAAAAGGTCTTACAAATCTGGAAATATTAATTTGTATGTTGGTGTATCAAAGTTCTGTTAATGAGAATGAAATGAGCTAGATTCAAACCCATATCTGACCCTAGCCCTTTGGCAATATCTACAATGAAAATTAGTTGTTTAAGTATAACCTAAATTGGGCTCAGTTTTGAACCAAAAATCCTTATCTTGAGACTGTAGACCATATATTGAAATATTACTGTAAAAACATATTTTCACCCATCTTGAAGAGCACAACTATTTTTAATGAATAGTTATTGTTTTGGTTTTCTGAAATTCCAAGTAGAAACATCTCAGATTGAATAGTTTGAGCACTATCATAAATGAAGTAAAATTCCCCATTAATTTTTACCAAATTTTGAATTACATCCATCTTAGCTATAAATCAGAAAACATGAAAGAATCAACCGATTCGTTCATTAGATTGACTAAACACCGAAGGCCTTCCACCAGAGGTCCAGTGTGTTCAGGTAATTTTCATAACTAAAACTGAACTTTTTCACAAGCAAAGAAATCATTGTAATAGACGTAGTAAATAAAGAACTTGAATCATATAAAGAAGAGAGTCATGGTCCCAAAATAATAATTTCATTAGTATCATAGAGGTAATCAATCCATGGTCCAAAATCAATGATTGAACGTCATTGAATGTTAAAAACCAAAACATAGTAATCATAAGCAGTGCTACCATGTTGCAAACTTGTGAAGCATAATCCACTCAGCTATCAATAAAAAACTCCACTATCTGTTGCTAATGTAAAATATGGTTGCCTTGATTAACAAATGAATTAGAACAACCAAGCAGTCCACGTAATCACAAAAAACGAATCATACCCGGGTTTTGAAGCTGTAGAAGCCGCAGAACTATCCGCCTTAGTCTACAAAAAAAAAAAAAAAAAAAAAAAAAAAAACCAAAAAAAAAAAAAAAAACCAATTCCCACATAATTCCACACAATTTTATTCAAAAACATGTAAATATAAGAAAGTGAGAGAAAGATGGTTAACTGCAACTGCGTTAGCAATCAATTTCTGAGCCCTGTGAACTTTATGGACCTCACTTCCATCAGATCTGACAACCAAAAAGCTTCCTTTCCTCTCTGAATCAAACACAACATAAACAAAGATTAGATTTTTACAACAAAATTAAAGAGTGTGACTAAGAAAGAATTCAACAAACAGCATTTGGGTTTGAATTACCTGAGACTGGGAGAGATCTGCGAGATGGGAGGCGGAGTTTTCTGGAATCAAAGGATTTGGAAGCTGATAAAGCGGTGGCAGCTCCAACAATGGTGGCCATTTGAATTGACACTTGAGACTTGAAAGAGAGAGAGAGAGAGAGAGAGAGAGAGAGAGAGAGAGAGAGAGAAGTGGAAAAGAAATGAAGAGAGAAAGAAAAAGTGGGTATGAATTTGTATCAAGAAAAATGAGATTTGAGTGAGAGAGAGAGAATGGACGGAGAAATTGAGGAACAACAACACTCAACAACAACAAAAGACTTCGTGTGTATATGTATTTATATTGAATGTGTGTTTGTGTTAATTGCTAGCTATGTCTCTGTGTGTTGTGTGTTGTGTGTTGTGTGTGTGTGTTTCTCAATTCTCACCAGTTTGTGCCATATTGGTCGGCGATTTATTTCATATGATTTGAGAGACAGCCACTACTCTTAACAACCAGCATAGTTTCCATCGCCACTTTTCTCTCTCTCTCTCTCTCTCTCTCTCTCTCGTGTGCATTTTAGGTTTTTACTGTCTACATTGACAGTGTAATTGGGAGACAAATAAAGATAAGCCAAGTGGCATTGAGAAGGGCAGTAATGTTATTTCATCCAGATTTTATAACACATTTTCATTGTTATTTTAGGACATTCGTTAATAATTCATTTTAAAAAAGTTTTGATATAACTTTTATAGAAAATAAAAAAAGTTATCGAAATATTAATTTTTTTTTTTATTCCTTATAAAAATTTTCTTTAAATAAATTATTAAACTCATTAGTATTTTCCTTTTATTTTTATTATTTTCTATCTTTGCTAGCTTGTTCAGGTGGAGAGTTATGGTTGGGTGTAAAGGGAAGCCAATGAAAAAGTCTATCTGTTTTTTTATTTATTATTTTTAGTGATAGTTTCGTTGGTGCCTTGGTGGCCTACCTGAACCAACCCTTGAGTCCCTAAGCAAGTAACAAGCTGCTCATTACTGTCACGTGGGGGAGATCTGGTTCTGGTGCTAAAATCAAACCATTAATCTAAAACCCACTAAAAATGGAAAATAGATAAACACTATGGTGTAATTTCACACAAAAAAAAACTTATCAAAAATAAAAAATTATACACAGAAAATGCTCCTACATAAACTATTCAAAATTATACAATTTCCTACAATACCATGTAAAAATAGATCATGATTATAGCTTATTAGCTTATATATAACTTTCCTTGCTATTTATTATTTCCTCTGTCTGCCACCATTCTCTCTCCTTTCTATACGCTATTTCTAGACCGTCATTGTAGCCCAAAAAAAAAAAAATTTAAGAAATAATAAAAACCACAAACATGTGGTTTGAGCTTTGTTGATGTGAGAATTCAAGCACACATACAATCTTCATCAATGGAGGAAATCAAGCAAACCATGGGAGAGAGATGAGAAAATTGTATATGCATATATTGATAAATATTTGAGCTCTGCTTTTATATACTAGGATTAAAGGTAGGAAAAAACTAACAGCAGTAACTAACTTCTAATCTAGCCAATACAAAACTGACAACTGTCAAAATAGAATTCTAACTAATTCTATATACAAACTACTCACAATTTAAGCATATCTATTTTAAAACTACTTGTAGCTTAGGCAATTCTCTTTCATTCTTCACTTGTACACAGTTTAACATTCCTCCTCAAGATGAACTATATATATTTATCAAGTTCATCTTGGAAAGAAAATGAAAGAACTACTTTTGTCCAAGAGTTTTAGTGAAGAAATCTGCTATTTGATGCCTTGTTGGAATGTGGAAAGTCTTGATAACACCATCTTGAATTTTCTCTCTAATGAAATGACAATCTACTTCAACATGTTTTGTTCTTCCATGGTACAAGGGATTGGTAGCAATGTACAAAGCAGGCTTGCTCTCATGATACAAGTAGGCAAGTTGTGTATGGTGCACCCCAAAAGTCTTGAACAAAGAAATTAACCACACAATTTCAGTAGTCACTGTGGCCATTGCCCTATACTCAAATTCAGCTGAAGATTCTTGAAACAACTTGTTGTTTCTTATATTTTTAGGAAATTAGAGAATCCCCTAGAAATACATAGAAACCTGAAACAGATCTCCTTGTATCAATGCAAGCTACCCAGTCAGCATCACAATAAGCTTTCAATTGTAAACTTGAATTTGCAGAAAGGAACAAACCCTGTCCTAGTGTCTTCTTCAAGTACTTAATGATTTTGTAAGCAGCTTGTAAGTGAGGTACTTTAGGAGAACTCATAAATTGGCTCAATTTATGTACTTAATAGCATATATTAGGCCTGGTCAAGGTTAAGTAAAGAAGCTTTCCAATTAGCCTTCTATACTATAAAATATCTTAATCTGGTTCACTAATGGAGTTACTGAATTTGGCAAATTGCTCTATAGGTATGCCTGCAGGTTTACTAGCCAACAAACCTGTATCAGCAAGAAGATCCAAGGTATACTTCCTTTGACATAAGGAGATACCTTTTGTAGTTCTAGCCACATCAAGGCCATGAAAGTATTTCAATGTGCCAAGGTCCTTAATCTTGAATTTACTATCCAAAAACTGCTTGAAAGAGTTCATTGCATCAACATCATTGCTTGCAATTAATATGTCATCAACATACACCAAAATGATAATAATGGAACCTCCTTTAATTCTAGTGAAGACTGAGTAATTAGATTTGGATTGAACAAACACATGATTAACAATTGTGGAAGACAGTTTTGCAAATCATTGTCTGCTAGCTTGCTTAAGTCCATACAAAGACTTGACCAATCTACAAACCTTCCCCTTGCTGCCAAACCTAGGAGGTGGAAGCATGTAGACTTCTTCATGGAGATCACCATGGAGAAAAGCATTATTGACATCAAGCTATGTCAAATGCCAACCAGAAACAACAGTAAGTGCAAGCAAATTCCTAACTGTCACAAACTTGACCACAGGAGAGAAGGTTTCATAAAAGTCAATTCCCTCAGTTTGTGTAAACCCCTTAGCTACCAAACGAGCCTTATACCTCTCTACAAAACCATCAGCTTTCAATTTCACTTTGTACACCCACTTGCACTCTATAAGAACCTTGCTAGGAGGAAGTGGACACATAATCCAAGTGTTGTTAGCCTTAAGAGCATCAATCTCAACTTGCATTGCTTCTTTCCATCTAGGATCCAAGATGGCTTTAGCATAAGAATCAAGCTCCTTAGAAATAGATAGAGAAATAGCAAAAGCCCTATGACCAATGGAAAGGTTATTATGAGATAAGGTAAATGAGATGGGATAAAGAATACCTGAATCATTGGAAGCAATGGAATCATGTGGCTGAGTAAGGGATGTAGCTAACACATAAGCAAAAGTAAGGTTGCAGTGGTAATCATGAAGATAAGAAGGTGCCTTGTGAGGTGTAGAGGATTTTCTTTGAGGTTATGGCAGTGATGGAGAAACAAGAGTGGAAGTAACAAGAGGGACAAAAGCAGCAGGAGCAAAATGAGACTGCTCTAGGTCATAATGAAGAGGCACAAGATTAGGAAACTCATCAGGAGGGGTTGCAATATCTGTATTAAAAGTAAGAGTGAATTCTGTAGAAACAGTAGGTGTAGGAAGCTCTATAGAAACAGGCAATGGAGAAGACTTAGGTAGAATAGGTTGGTCTGGAAACATTGAATGAGAAGTTGGGAAAGAAGGAATGCAAGTGGATTTAGTAGTCCAGTGTTTAAAAGGGAAACATGACACTTTGAAGATAACATCCCTAGAGACAAAACAAGTTCTAAAAGCTAAATCATAAAGTTTGTAACCTTTTGTACCAAATGGATAACCAAGGAAAATACATGCCTTTGCCCTGGGATCAAATTTGGACTTGTCTCTTGCCAAGGTTGAAGCATAACAAAGGCAACCAAATGATCTAAGATGACTATAGGAAGGAGGATGACCTAATAACATTTGGAAAGGAGTAAGATCATGCAAAAGGGGACGAGGTATTCTATTAATGAGATAAGTGGCAGTGAGAACATAATCACCCCAAAACTTTAAAGGAAGATTGGCTTGAAACCTCAATGCTCTAGCAACAACAAGAAGATGCTGATGCTTCCTTTCAACCACTGAATTTTGTTGTGGTGTTTTTACACAACTAAGCTGATATATGATACCTTTAGAAGCATAAGAGGAGTTTAAGGCAAACTCAGGTCCATTATCAGATCTTAGGATCTTGATAGGAACCTTAAATTGTGTGAGACTCATATTATAAAAGGTTTGAATTAAGCATGAAGTTTTAGATTTGTGTTTCATTAAGTAGACCCAAGTACATCTGCTATAATCATCCACTAAAGTAAGAAAATACTTAGATCCATTTAATGAAGGAGTAGAATAAGGCCCCCAAATGTCAGCATGAACCAATTCAAAACAAGAAGATGAAGAAGAAACAGATGAGGCAAAAGGCAACCTTTTTTGCTTGGCAAGAGGACAAACAGAACAATAAAAACTTTTATTAATATTGCATGTAATGACATTTGGTATAAGTGATTGCAACAAGACTAATCTTTGTGGGGAAGGATGACCTAACCTCCAATGCCATAAACTAGTTTTATCAACTTCAAAAATACAAGAGTTGAAACAGAAAGAAGAAAACCTAGTCAGCTTAGCAAGAAAATCAGAAACAAATGCTGGCAGTGAGTTGCTTTGCAATGTATAAAGGCCTCCTTGCATCTTACCCAACTCAATCATTTTCCAGAGTTATAAGTTCTGAACGAAATAAAATTGTGAAAGGAAAATACAACAACAAGATGAAGTTTGAGTTAGTTTACAGATAGAGATCAAATTGAAGGAGAAACTAGGAATGCAAAGCACATTTTTTAAGAGCAATGTAGGAGAAACTTGCACAGTCCCAACATGTGTAGCCTTAGCCATATCACTATTAGGCAACCTAACAAAGATTTGAACTATGGAAGTTATAGAAGTAAAGAATTGAATTGAATGTACCATATGGTTTATGGCACCATTATCCAGAATCCAATTAGTGGAACTAATATGAGTTGTGATAGCACTAGAAAAGAAAACAAAATATTCTAAAGAAGGAGCTGACCAAATACCTGAAACCTCATGTTCTTGAAGACCAATGGTAGGCTGAATGATGATATTGGCAACTTGGTGTGTGTTTGAACCTTCTTCTCGTGGTGCTTAAGTACCAAAGTAGCTGTGAGAATTCAACAAACTAAGCAATTGTTGATATTCTGAACGAGTCAAATTCACACTTTCATCAAGAGAATTGTCAATTGCTACAACATTATTAGCAAATGAACTGTTAAGATACTAGCTAGCTGTACTTACTGTATGTACTGCATTAGCACTAGTATTGTTGGGAATTAGTTAATAAAGCAATTAGTTAGTTAGGAAGCAACCAGTTAGTTAGTGAGGCTGTTGAGTCAGTTAGGTGAAGTGTGGCTGACAGGTGTTGTATATAAGCTACCGGATTGAATAATAAAGGATATGAAAAGAATTAACCAACACTTTCCCTTTCTGAGTTCTCTTATTCTCTCTCTCTCTCTGGAGGTAGTTCCCTCGAAGTAACAAATCACACTCTCCATTATCAGTTCTTTCCACTCTCATTTTCTTTCTCTTTCTTTGATTTTCTGATTAACCAAACATCTAACAATTTTTTTTTTTTTTTTTTTTTTTTTTTTTTTTTTTTTTTTTGGGTGGTAGTAGTAGTAGTAGTAGTAGTAGTAGAAAACGTTTTTTTCTTTCTCGGATGAAGTATAACATTGCTAATCTTTCCCACCGATTTGTTTTTAGCATCCAATACTCGTGATATAACGATGTCGGTGATTATGATAGGCTTGCCTAGTTAAGCAGCAGATTTTGTTTCCAAGTAGTGGCAAGCTTGATAGGAACTCATGCAAATATAAATGGAGGTGTGTTTTGATTTACTTGTTTGATTACTGTCCAAAGGCATGTTAAGCATTATGTGTATATTTGATTACTGTTAGTCTGTAACACTTAGATACTGTTTCCAATAATAAAGTTAATCAGGTTGGCAAATTAGATGATTTTTGAAGGTCTAACAAAAGTAAGAACAGATTTGGAATCTGCACTCACATGTTAAGTAAAGGGTTCTGGTTATGTAATTTGTTCCGTGAGAAATTAAAAATAATGTTTCTCTTCAGTTATTTGTTCATGGCTTGGGTTTTGAGGGTGTTTTTGTTTGGTTGGAAGACCTGTGTCATGATTTAAGTTTATCTCTCAAAAGGAGACTTTTACATGTTTGTTTATTGGTATATTCTGTTTTAACAGTTATAAACTAGTCAAGAGTAAAAAAAACACTTGTGACATGGCCGGACACTTTTATTTTTATTTTTTTAGATGTAATGTTATATTCTATTTTAACAGTAATAAACATAGTTCAATCTCCCCTGCATATATATATATATATATTAAAACCAAAATAAGCCTTCATGAAACTTTAGAAAGATTTAATAAAAAAATTAACTGTTAATGATTTACAACATGAAATCAGTAATATTAAAAAATAAATTATTAAATTAAAAAATGAAAAAAAAAAGCAGTAGAAATTATTGATTTTTTTTATTCTTAGAAATTATTGAATTAAAAAATGAAAAAAAATAAAGCAAGATCGCGAGGGTAGATAACTGGAGTCCCAAATCTTCTGTTCCACTTTTCTTGCTCCACTCTATACTCCATCAATAAATTCTTGTCATGTGTTCATCTAATTAATTAAATACTACTATTAATTAATAACTGTAATATTAATAAGTCAATAATGATAGTATTTAATTAATTAAGTGAATACGTGGCAATCATTTATTGGTGGAGTATAGAGTGGAGCAGGAATAGTGGGACAGAAAATTTGTATTCAGATAACTGGGGGAGTGAGACAGAAGAGTAAATATTTGGGAGAGTAAGGGGGAGTAAGGAAGAATATGAAAACTAAAAAATTAAACCCTGGTAACAAATGAAGAGAAGCATGCCTTTTTGTAGGCAGAAACATAAACTATTTGAATAGTAGGGAGCAACATGAATCATGTGTGTGTATATATAGTTTAGTGTCATAATTTTCTATTCATTCCAATTTGAAGTGTACGCATTTGTCCAGTAGATTCACATTAGATTCACTAATTCGTGTCTTCCAATTATTAAAAAAGTTAGGGATGTAATGAGATACTTAACACAACAACAAACACAAATAGTAGTATACTATAGATATAGATAATAATAATAAAGTAGCGGCCGGACTCAAGTTAGTTCTTATGTGATGGTATTTTGAAAAATATTTTTAATAGTTATTGGTATAAAAAAATCATTAATGAAATTTATATAAGAAGTTTCTCAATGGATAAAAAAAGAAAAGAAAAAAGAGTACACGTATATTACATATGTCTTCCTCCCCAAGTCTTGGACTGTTTTAAAAACTAAAAAATAAAAAATAAAGGAACACCCAACACCTAATAACTTTTGGAGTGAAATAAAAAAACGTGCAACAATTTTTTATTCAATAAAATAAAAAGTAAAACCTGTACCTGTTTGCTCGATTAAGGAATTGTGGTCAATTGGTCAAAGAAACGTTGACTGGCCTCTCGCACCGCCTATATAAGAATCTTGGTCCCCAAGTAATAGTAAAACCAAAACCAAAACCAAGACCCAGACTCTCTCTCCACAATTTATTTGCTTCTGAATCTATTCCTTCTCCTTATTAATAGTAGTATTAAAAGAACTATGCCGTAAACTTTTGCTACGATTGTAGGAAGAAAGAATCATATAGAGAGAGCAAGCAAAGGGGAAACAACAACAACATGGAATGGTGCAGTCACTGTCTAAAAACCATCATGGCAGATAGCATTGGTGACTTCACGTAAGTACCTTCAAAACCATCTTAATCTTTCTTCTTGTTAAACCTTATTTGCATCAGTTTGATTCAATATAATATATGTACTGAGAAAAAAAAAAGGTTCTTGATGCCCTTCTAATAGTTCAAGGTTAATAAAGTTCAAAGAGAAGTTCAAAAAAAAAAAAAAAAAAAAACTTAGAAACTAACTCATGGGATTAAAGGTGTGTTACATTGCAGGGCGTGTTCTACATGTGGAAAGATTTTGGGTCATGTCAGTGTCCAAAGAATTTCTAGAGTGAGAGAGAGAAGAATTAACAAGAGAGCAAAGGAGAACAAGCATGGTACAATGGAAATAGATTCTTCTTCTTCTTCTTCTTCTTCTTCAATTTCTGGGATACATGAAAGCAATGGAATATTCAATCAAGCTACTGAAGACAACCAGATCATTCATGGGTATGTACTATATTTGTAAAATATTAGGTACCTTGCCTTTGGATATTTAGAAATTTTTGCATATTCCATGCTTTGCTTTCAGAGTGTTTTAGTTCTAATTTGGTTTTAAAGACTTTTGAAGTAAACTGATAGAGAAAGAACAAGAATTATTTTGAATAGAATCTGTGTGTTTATATAATTTTCCATACAAAGACATGCTATGTATACAAGAATGCATATATATACACAACATTTGATCTATGAGGATTCCTTGATTAGACTAAAATCAAGAATAATTAATATTCCTTAACTGTGTTAATTGTGATTTATGTGATACAATAACAAAGACTAATTGATATTGTTGTGTGTTTAAGGTGGTCAGACAACTTTAGCTTCAAAGAGATGTGGTGCTCTCACTGTCTCAAAACCGTCAGGACAGAAAGCATTGGTGACTTCACGTAAGTATTTCCAGAGCTTTTTAATTCTGTTCTTTTAAAACCGAAGTTGCATCACTATGTTTCAATATATATTATAGGTACTGAGAAAAAGAAGTTGCATTAATGAAATTAATAAAAATGTAAAGAGCACTGAGATACTCTAACTGCAAAAACATGAGCACTCTTTTTCTCATGATTAAACTGTTACATTGCAGGGCGTGTTCTACATGTGGAAAGGTTTTGGGTCATGTCAGTGTCTCAAGAATTTCTAGACTGAGAGCAAAAAGAATCAGCAAAAAAAAAAAAAAGAACAAGCATGCTATAATAGGACTAGATTCTTCTTCTTGTTCTTCAATTTCGGAGACGAGTGAAAGCAAAAAGAAGTGGTGCACTTATTGTCTCAAAGCCTGCAGGACAGAATGCTGTGGTGACTTGACGTAAGTACTTCATGGCTAGCTTCTTACAAATCTTGTTAGACCCTTTTTCCCCTCCTTTCTCTTCTACCACATACACTTGATAAGTGTTTTAGGATTGAACTTCTTTGAAACCAATCAAAGCCAGAAAACTTTATTTTTAAGCAGGCTCTGATTTTTATTAATTTATTTCCTTGCATATTCCTTTCTTATCCAAATTAATTTGTGTTATTAGGGGTTTATTTTTTGGTCTTCATTACAATAAGATCTTCTCTGAGGCAAAACCAACACCACCTCTTGTAGCATAATTTGAAGCACTGTCCAATATAGGTACTAACTACTGAGACAAGTGTGTGCGTGTATAAATAAAATGTGCACATTAATTGTTCTTATTTATATATTGGTTATGAAAAACAAGGTTCTAAGACACAGGGGATGCTGTTTATACAGTCTGTTTTCGTGTTAAATCCTCTATAATATATTTCAAACTGTATATCTCAGGGAAATTTTAGATAAGTTTATATGAAAAAATGCCAAATCTCCCCATGAGTCAAAGAAAGAATTGTATTTTTGACATGATCCTCTTTCCTGTTCTTTCAAGTTCACTTCTTGAGTATACCACAAAATAGATTCATTTTAAACAAAGACTACTCCTTATGGTTTTTAATTTACTTATCTTAATGCCTCAGAGTTTTTTTCTCCTTTGTTCTTATCGATGAATCTGTGATTATTTTGTAGATGTTGTTCTTGGTGTGGAAAGGTTCTTGGCGAAGTCACTGTCGGAAGTTCATCTAAACTGAGGAGGAAACACAGATACGAAATAATCAAAAGAACAAAGAAGAACAAGCACAGTACATCACTGGAAGTTGTTGAGGATTTGAGCACTAGTGATAAAGAAAAGGAGTACCAATAGAGTGCAAGCAAAATAAATTGATAAGTATTCTATTCCATTGAGAATTTGCAATTGAAATTGGAGATGTATTTTCTTTTATGTAAATAGACAATTTAAATCTCAATATTTGTCAAAAACAGTGTTATTCTTACTCTAAATTCTTTTACACATTGGTTATAAATTGATGTATCTGTTCAAGTATTTGTCACACTGATTGCAAGCTTTATGTGCTCAATTCTTTTTTTTACTCTCTCTTTTTTCATATGAGAAAATTTTATTTATGATGGTAAACCTGAATTAAAATTCTTATCCTCAACAAGGATTTGTTGATTGTTGAATCCATATAAGAGGCGAGTTGACGAGCTGGTCTATTTGCACTTCCATGTACAAAATAGAGTTCCAAATCACACATTTACTATTTTCATATTTTTGATGTTTGATAAGAAGGCTGACAATGTGACATCTATTTAAAATTGAGAGGATCCCAATTTTAAAAATAATTTTCTCATGCACCATACATAAACATCTTTGTGTAACCCACTTATTATGAGAGATAATGTACATAGTGAATGCACAAAAAAGCTTTCTCCAAATTTCAGACCCATCTTTTTATCCCCTCTCAAATTGCTACCATTTTCATTTTTTCTTTGCATTGGCTACACTGCTCACTCTTTTTGTCACACCAACTAGAAAGTTTCCTTCTTCATCCCAGAATATTGGTTATGACTTGTGAAGGCCACCTTCGCACAGAGAGAGAGAGAGAGAGAGAGAGAGAGAGAGAGAGAGAGCATGGGCTGTAAAAGTGAAGTCAATGGATCATAAAGCCATTTGGTGAAGTAAGAATTTTTGGGTTGCGGGAAATAATATGTGTAGTGAAACAGTGGGGCTTAATAAGTAGCCCATTTACTTGGAGAGAAATTGAGTAAAAAGGCCCAGCCCGCATACACAATTAATTGTACTCTTGGATCTTGCGCATGCTGGGCTCAATTACCATATCTTATTATGGGGTTTGTTTTTAAGTAGGCATTAATTAATTAATAAGAGGCTACCACATAGCCAAGGAGAAATATGGTTTAGGAAATTTTATTATTATTATTTTTTTGACAATAAGGTATTCATCAGACATGTCACGTGAATATATTGTAGAGCTTTACCTTTTTTTTTTCTTAATAAAAAGTGGGACCCTTTTACTATAACCCAAAAATAAGAGTGTCAATTGTCAAGACATTGTAAAATAGCTCAAAATTAATTGACCCAACTAAACTTGAACCCGAATTTTTTTGACATGAAAAAAAACGGTTGACCCGTTATCTGTCCAATTTTTTGCAAGTTAACCCGATCCAACCTGTGACCCACCAATTTTTTTAAAACTTTTTTTTTTTGGATAAAAAAGAAAATCTAACTATTCTCTTAGGTACTCATAACAATAAATCTAGATTCTATCAGCAAATTTTGCAGTTTTCCATCATTACTATTAGACTTGGATAGATGATTGTTGTCCACACCTAATTTATAGTTTTGAATTAAAATGACTATTTAATCAAAAGAGAATGGCCTCCAGAACTTGAAGAGCTTATCAGTCGTGTGGGAGAGTAATTTGTAGAATCCCATTAACATGTAATATAATAAAGAGCATAGTGTGAGAGATGAACCATAGTGTGGTCATGAAGCTAATTGAGTCTGTTCAAAACTTTTTTAGAAATGAGATTATGCCAAACGAATCAAATAAAAATATATAAAACATTAATTCTAAAACTCTGTGTTGACAATTTTAGTCAGTTTAAAATTTTACTTCTAAAATTAATGGCCTATTTTTTTTTTTTTTTTTTCAAACGAATTCACCCCCCCCCCCATTTTTTTTTTTTTTTTGTAGGTAAAACTGATTTTAAAAGAACAAAAAAATTGTTGAACTAAGAATATTCCTAAAGAGGTAAAATAGTAAACTGTCACAGTCATAGTTCGACAAGGTAAACATGCTTTCTTTTTCACACTAACTCTGGTTTCAAACTTCAAAGGATGCAACTAAGATGATCAACTGGAAAGGAGATGTACACCTCAAAGCAACGATCATGAGTTGAATGAAAAGACAAAAGCAAGTATTTTCTTCGACTTCTTTATGTATTTGTCTTGGTAAACTTCAACCAATCAAGACAGCCAGCACAAAAAGTCAGATATTCAACTGAGAAATCAGCATAAGACCTGATCACCTCATAACTCCCATTCTGGTCAGGACTCTAGACAGCACTGCATCCCTCTAGCCAATTGTCATACCTTGTCTCCTTTGAGAGGCGGCAACTTTGGAAGCACCCAATCAGGAGAACCATTGAGCCATAACCCCTCACCAGTATCCTTGTGCTTAAAGTCAGGAGCTCTTTGATTCCTCTATGAACAGAAATGAACAGGAATGAGATAAAATAGTTGAAAAAGAAACACCAAAAGATAATCAGCACCTGGAGTACCTTGTTCAATCTATTGTCCCACCATTTAGTTGGATTTTGCACCAAGTCCTTCCATGATTCCTCACCTAAATCAGTATAGTGATGATGTCAAACACAAGATCACAACCCTCTCTTTACCCATTACTTAAAAAAGAAAAAGACAGAATGAAAATTTTGAAAAACCAGATTGATAATTTTGAATTTTAAGAACTCAAAGAAACAAAATGGATGTCAGAAAAAAATAAATCATATGAAGGAAGATATCTTCCTGATTTTATATGAAATCATTGTAATGATAATGAGATATATCACTTTTATTCTTTTAAACAAGTGATTTTTTTTTTTTTTTGTCTTCCTGCCAAGCCAAAAGTTTCCGTGCTCACCTCTATGCTGCTTCACTTGTTTTGATTTTTGAGTTTTCACATCAACTTCCACTCCAAGTTCTGACAAAACCCAACTTGGTGCATCGGTAAGCCAGAGTGCATGGCCACCAACCTTATGTTTGAAATCAGGACTCTTTGGATTCACCTGTAAAGAAAACATGAAAGTCATACATTTCACGAACAAAATCATTCGGACAACACAATCACATGAAGAGAGGGGTCCACACCGATCCACTGCGCTTACTATCACGGTTATCCCACCATTGTTTTGGATCATCAAGAAGCTCTCTCCAAGAATTAATTTTAGAGTCCTCGCTTCTCTTCACATCAGCTGAAAAATGAGTTAGTCCCCACTTTGTGATTGGAATAAAGAATATAATCAGCAATAATATTCTAAACATTTTGACATGACCAATTCACCCAAGTACTAAAACAGAGTTTTCAATGCATATGGTAAGTATTTCTCAAGCTTTTTTAACTGAGTTTTGCAATCAAATTTTATGTCAAGCTTCTTTTTGACGAATTTGGGAGTTGAATCATAATACCGAGTTCTATCGAGTCAAGCTTCTTTTTGACCAATATGGGAGTTGAATCATCAGTACCGAGTACTAGGTCATCTTCCTTCTGTTCATATGCTGCAACTTTTGGATTATCCTACAAGCAAATTACACAACTAAATGAGTACATCATTATCAATTACCTGGAGGGCAAAAAGAAACCACCAAAAAAAAAAAAAAAACACACACACACGTGAACAAAGCAACTACTCTAACCTCTTTCAACCTGATGTCACACAGATTGGACTGGGAAACTAACTTCCATGATTGGCTAATATCATCCTCGTTTTTCACACTTGCTACAGTGAAAAGAAGATATCACTAAAAAATGAAGGTTGTAAAAGGCAAGGTAATGAAGCATTTATGTTTGTACTTCAATAAACTGACACCTGAACCTGGACTTTTAATAAGCATTAATATTTGCCACATCATGCAATTGCTTTTAATTTTTCTGTATGTACAAAATATAATGCAGATAGATATGTCAAATTTGAAGCCCTTGTTACTGATGTGGGACACCAATTTTCCACCAGATTTTTTTTTTGGGGGGAATCATGAAAGTCTAAATTAAAGAGAAGAAAAAAATATAATATGGAGAAATTTTGCAATTAAAAGATCCACAGTTCTGCAGTAAATAAAAATGCAAACAGTGGACAGACTGATCAAAGGATAAAGGTTTAAATTTTTTTGATAAATAATAAATTTCAATAAAAAAGCACAGTGAGGGACACAACCAAAGTACACAAGTATACAAGAGAAACACACAAAATAAAAGCAATTCTCTAGCATATATTTTTATCAGCAAACTTAAAAAGTGTGCACAAGACCATTCTTGCCATCACCCACATGGCCCCAAACAAAGGGAATCCAAGAGACTATAACTCTATCCTGAAATCACAGCGAAGAAATAAGCAACCCATTAACTACACATTTAATTTACACATGCAACACCACTTTGCAATGATTATTCCACACGTTTTCAAAAGAGAAGGTTTCAAATTCACACTCACAATAGTTCTTTTCACAAGATTACAGCACAAAAATCAATCCCCAACCCCAGCAATCTAGGAAAACTATTTGTTACAAAGGACAACCATCCAGGTAATATTGTTGCAATGACGACCAAAATTCCCTTGCCAACATGCTAGAAGGTCAACCACAGACTTCGGCATGGCCTTGATTCAGCCACACTAGCAAGATCCCTCTTACCAAGCACAAAAAGAGGTGCATCATGCTGTCAGCATTCAACATTGGACATGTGTGATATAAGTCATTAGTTGCTCACCTAGGCAGTGAGCTTGCATTTGTGCATCTGTGTATTTTTAGGCTATGCTTATCATGTTTAAGACCTTAGCTAGGAAGCATGGACGTGTCGGACATGGATACCACACTGACACTGCAGCGTATGAGTCCCGAGAAAAAAAAAAACAAAAAAACAAAACCTTATGAGGATACGGCCCAAACACAACTGCAACACAGCTGAGCAAATTATGTAGTTCTCAAATTTCTTGGTTGGGGGCATGTAGTTTTGGTCCATGGACATTCTTTGAAAAAAGGGCTAATTACAACTTCCCTACTTGTAGTTTGGCCGAAATATAAGTTGCCTACCACTGATTTGAAATTTTGTACTTTACCCACCTGAGGTTATCTCAGTTAGAGTTCTGTAACCCACCTCCATTAATACTAGGGCTAAATATGTAATTTTGCTCCCCTTTATGTCTCTCTCCTCCCAAAACATAAAAAAAATAAAAGAACAAGAGAAAACAAGATCAAAAAGTGAGGGTTTTGTAAAAAGTAAGAACAAACTTTAGCTATATCTCATTTCCATCTTCTTCCCCCACAAGCTTTTTATATCTAAACCTTTCAATCCAACCCTTTTTTAGATGCACAACAAACACAAACGAACCCTCTAGAAAACTCACTCAAACCCACCATTAATAAACCCTAAAAACCAAACCCAACACAAACCCCAACCTCCTTCACCAATTGAAAGTAGCAGCAAAGAATCAAAGTGTTTCACTTTTAGCCGCAGAGTTCCAGCAATGAGATCGAAGAAAGAGAGAAAGGTGGCTTCAAACAAAGATTGGCAGGTCTCTCGCTCTCAAACCCCAAGGGTGCTGGTCGTTCAATGAGTTAGGGTTCTGGTTATGGTGGTGTGACCAGGTGATGGTGGAAGTCTTGGGTGTTGGTGGTGGTGGTGCACATCAGCAAATCGAAGGAGAGAGGGGTGGTTCATGGTGATGCTTGGATTGGGTTTTGGGTTTGATTTCTTGGATTGGGTTTTTGGTTTGGCTTTGAAGTCAAAAAAAATTTATGGGTGTTTTTTGGATTTGATTTAAGCTTTAGATGCTACGGCTTTGATGTTTGCTTAGAAATGAATGAAGGAATTTGTTTTTGTTTTTGCTGGATCTGTTGATTCTTAATAAAAGCTTCCGTAAAGAGAGAGAGATAGAGGCTTCTATGATGGTGGTAATGTTTGTTCTTAATTTTTACAAAACCGTCACTTTTTGATCTTTTTTTATTTTATTTTTTATTTTTTATAATGTTTTGGGAGAAGGGAGACATAAAAAGGGAGCAAGATTGCATATTTAGCTCCATTTTTAACAAAGGTGGATAATAGAATCCTGACTAAGCTAACCTCAGGTGGGTAAAGTGTCAAATTTCAAACCACTGGTAAGCAACTTAAATTTTGGCCAAACCACATATGGGTAAGTTGTAATTAGCCCTTTTCAAAAAGGAAAAAAAAAAAAAAAGTTTTGGTATGTAGATATGAAGATAACCTTTTGGTGCATCATTGGCCGACTTTGTGCAGATTTTTCAGACTATACAGACAGAATTGGGGAAATGAATGGAGTCCTGTACTAAAGGAGAATTGTGCAGATTTGTCAGACTATCAACATGGTCACATCTCCGTGCTAAAGGAGAAAATTTTAGCCATCTTTTAAAAATCTTCTTAAATACCTTGGAATCGCCAGTGGTCTCAATAACAGGCTTGACGGACACCAACTGCACATCAATGTCATATGAAAAATGAATGCAGTTCATATTTTGATCATACTAAAATTGCCTGAACATTTATGACTTCTGGTCTTTAGCACATTCTTTGGACTTGAGACTTCCACTCCCTATTTACAGAAGGCCCGTTTCATCGGGGAAAAAAAAAAAATTATCCACCTATCTAGAATTTACTTTTTTAGATCATGTTATTAGGTAATTTTTGTGGTCATGCTAATTTAAAATCCTATCTTATTACAATTTTCTTAATGAAAAATGTCCTACTAGGTCATCCTTTCATTAAAAATTCCAAATATTATTCTCAGCTTACCCAAAGATATTTCTTGCTTCTTTCACCTCCAAAACTAACCACTTTCCTTCCCCTTTTAACTACCTTTTCTACCCTAACCATCCTGAAGCCCCAAAACAC
This sequence comes from Quercus suber, assembly GCF_002906115.3. NCBI lineage: Eukaryota > Viridiplantae > Streptophyta > Magnoliopsida > Fagales > Fagaceae > Quercus > Quercus suber. The sequence continues at coordinate 169,528 of NW_027070236.1, forward strand.
CAGCCATCAAAGATGCCTTGCAAACTCTGGTTTTTAACAATCGAGACTCAATCTATTAAAACCCAAATAAAAATTCCAGCCTCTAAAGCTAATCCCTCATACTTTTTTTTTTCCCAACCTTGGGCCATCAGAACCTCCCAAGAAACAATAGCCTGAAGGCCATCTGCTCCTGGTACCCTACATCTTATTAGAAAAATGCCTTTTATACACTTATTTTGAAGTCTTTTTAAATTAAACATAACTCGTTTTATATTGGCTATCAAATGTACCACCTCCCTCTCTTCCAAGCTGTGGGAACATTAAGGCACTAAACATGACAAAGCCAAGTTCATTGAATGCATAGCTAGTATCCAAATTATTAGCAATGTGACACAAGTTTCCAAATTATTATTAAGGTAGCAAGCACATATCATAGGACTGAGAACCAGATATATGGATTTACCTAAACGTTTTAAGGACCATTTTTGTTCAGGAGATGTCAAGCTGTTCTTCATTTGCAAAGACGGTTGGACAAAGTTGAGGCTATGCACCATAACCTGACATTGTCAAATATTGGATGTCATACAATTAACATAAACAATAAAATCTCATTAAAAGAGAGACATGAGCAATAGTAGCTTCTCCCTACCCTTTATGCATAAATAAAGGAGTACTACTCTTAACAACAATGCATGGGCCTTAAGATGTCGTTGCTTGTATTTCTGCAGTTGGGATTCATTGGGTGATGCTTGAGAAGTTATTAGATGTCTACGCTTGTTGGAAAGGGTTGTATGGTCGCCATAATAATAGTCTTATTTGCAATGCTGTGTCTCATTGTGTTATGTGGACCATTTGGAGAGCGGAATAACTGAAATTTTGAAGCAGTAGATATAATGGTTATTGAGATTATAACTAGCCTTTTCCATTATTTTTTTTAATATTGTGCTACAATTGGTAGGATATCCTGTAATTGCCTAGTAGTTTTAAATTTTAATGGATCCCTTCAACCTCAATCTTTAGCAGATTTTAATCATTTTTTTTTTTTTTTTGGATAAGTAGCAGACTTTAATCATTTTTATTATTTTAATAAGTAGGAGAATTCGATCATTTTAGCGTTCTCCTTTTAATAAAATTCATTATTACTTGTTAAAAAAGAAAATGTATTGACCTTGAATTGTCCAAAAGGGGTAGAAGGTTTGGGATTGAAAATAAAAAAGAATACCAAGTTTTGGGTGGCTGCTCTAGCTAGTGAACAGTGCCTGTGAACAACAAAGGTAGCTACCTTTTAGTGATTTGGTTTAAAAGCCCGAATTATGATGCTTCCCTAGATTAAAATCAAATCCAATCACTGTGGACTAATGCAGGCTGCATCAGTCCACAGCAAAATAACTCGGCTCAATTTTAAAGTTCAGTTTGCAATCTCTTAGTCTATTGACATGTGAATGAGCTATGCTCAATATGAACATCCTCCTCCCATAATAGTGGGATGGAGGGTAAGGTCGTAGGTTTACGAAGCACCAGGTGCCTGTGTAACTTGAAAATAAAAAAATAAAAATAAAAATCTTCTAGTCCATTGACCATGATTTTTTCTCGTTTGTAAGATGTATAAAAATTCGACAATAAAGGGGCACAAGTGCACAACCCTAATTTTTAGTTTTATACATAGCACCACCTCATAAGTATTTAAAATTTTGTGGAAACAAATAATTTGTTACCTCACACAGAAATGAGGGCTTACCAAAGTCAAAACCACAATTAGTGTTAAATAAATTCTCAAAAACTCAAAATCTAAATGAAGTCCATGGGGCCACATTTTTTAGTCACAAGGCTTGCATGTTCACTGCAAAGATCCAACTAGGTCATACCTGTATATTGGCTTGACCCTGATTTGCATTCAAATGAGGGGGATCTGCACTCAGTCGTCCAGTTACATGAACAAAATTTTTTTCTTTTAAATGGCAAGCAGCAATATGAGCCAAATCGCCCTCAAAAATTATCGGAATCCTGTTAAATGAGAAAACAAAGAAGACAGTCTTGCTAAGTAGGAAAAATGATACAATAAATAATTATGAAAAGATTGCAAAGGGTCCATTTGGTACAGATTATTGAGTCCAAAAGGCGTTCTTTAATGCTAAAAAGTTATTTTTAGGTGTTTGTTATGGTGTTACCTAAGATCATTTTCTTTATATAAGTATTGTTACCAAAGATCATAAAGCACTTTCTAAACAAAATTTTGCATATATATATTATATATATATATTAAAAGCATAACAAACAACCCCCCCCCCCCAAGACAATTAATAGAATGAAGAAATTAAATTAATAAGCAAGCAACGAAAATTTATCAACTCTAACAATGATCACTGCGCACCTTTGGTGCGGTGGTCACTCCACAAGTATAAATGCTTGTGGGGTGTTGGGGCAAGGTCCGGGGTTTAAGTCTCCAGGAGAGAGCTTCACACACATATACACTTAGATTAGGCTAGAGTAGAAATTCTATCTTGTAAAAAAAAAAAAAAAAAAAAACTCTAACAATGAGAACTAGGCAATGCCATGACTAGAATAATATAGGTCAAGAAAATTAAAATAGAAGCATTAATACTAACAAAAATTAGCTTGTAGCAGATTCACCAAATATGTTTATTGCAGTACAACTCAGAGTGAAAACTTTGGATTGAATTAAATCACATAACAAACATTCTTGAAAATCAACCTAGTTTGTCTAAAACAGTCTCAAAGAGTTAGCCACTTATCTAGATTAATCCTTCTCAAACCTAAATCAGATCCCAATGTTTGCTCCATCTAGCACCAAAAGCTTCAAATTAAACCAAAAACAAAAACTCATATAAGCGAACTAGGAAACCAACTATATTTGGGTCCCAGGGAGAGGGAAGGAGAGATTCGAACTAGTGACCTATGCTTCACGAGGCATGGTCCTCAGCTGATTTTGTTACCCCTTTTTGGTAAATGTGACCAGTCAAGTTACAATTGGGGTTCCTCGTAATCACTTATATAGCCAGTTCAACCAAGTAAACGCCCAATACAGGACACAAACACACACACACACACACACACACACACACACACTTACCCAATCCAACCCATATAAATCAAAGTATCGCACAAGCAATTGCAACTAGCATAACATATAAAACTATACAGTATCAACTTACAAAGAGAAGGAGAAGCCAATATTTCTCATTTTACACACATAAAAAAGGCATGAACATAACTCTTTAACACTAATACTATAATGCAAAAAAAATTCAAAGAGAAAATTATTAATTTGGTTCATACCAAAGAGGAGGAGAGTCAGGAGAAGAAGGAGGAAAGGAAATTTGGTGAGTTTGAGTAAGCACGGTGCCAGCCCAGCACTTGCCATCAGGAGATGATTCGAACTGAACCGGAACGTGGACATAACCAATCACGTTCACCGAATTCGCTATCTTCGCTTGGAATGGAATCTCGCTCGGCCTTGCCCATTCCGAACTCGCCGCCGCCACAGGCTCGGCCTCGGCCTCAGCCTCAGCCACAACCTCCGCCGTCGATTTTGATTTTGATTTTGAACTCGAACTCTCTGCTCCTCCTCCTCCGCGGCGCTGATATTGTCTAGGGGTTTTAGAAGTGGAAGCGGTGGCGTAAGTGTAAGATTGAAGGAAGAGAGAGGCGTAATGCTGCCATTTTTGTGTGGAAAGGGTTGGAGATGGAGAGGCGATTTTGGCAAATGCTCGGCTAATTACTGTATTCATTTTTTTCACACTTTTTTTCTTGTACTCCTACTATAACTCCATTCAATATGGATATACAGTACAATACACAGACAGAGAGAGAGAGAGAGAGAGAGAGAGAGTGAAGAAGAAGGAAAGCAAACTCTGTGTGTTTCTAAAACCCTGCCTTGCTTTGTTTCTCTCTCTAGTCTCTGGTCTCTGCTCTGCCAGTAGTGCTTGGTCGGCTTGGGCTACACGAATCCTTTTAAACTGGGCCCAAAGACACCCGTCGGGCTTAGTTCTATTTGGTCCTAAATAACCCTTTTTCCACTTTCACAAAATTACAAAATTTAGCTCTAAAATTAGTTGTAGTCTAAGAGCATCCGCATTAGATGTGGCAAAAATTATACCATTTTACCATACTAAAACCCTACTTTATTATTTTACCACATTATTTTACAACATTTCATTTATCAGATATTTTATACTACAATTCTATATATTAAAATAATATTTCCTACACATTAAAATAATATAAATAACCCCATAAAATAATATATCTAACCCAATAAATAACAACCACAACAACCACACATTGTTGCCGCCGCCGCCACCGCCACCGTGGCAGCCACAATCCATTGGAACAAATCAGAACAACAACAACAACAACAAACCAGAAACCTATCGGAACTCCCTGATCAACCAAATAACAAACAACTGCATCGGAACTCCTTGATCAACAACAACAAATCGAAACAAACAACAAATCAGAAATCAACAAACAAACTCATAGCCCACCAAAACCTTGACCCACAATCGGAAATCAACAACCTCGACCCACAATGCCGCCGACCCAAAACCTTGACCCACAACCCATAGCCCACCAAAACCAAATCGGAAGCCCCACCACCACCACCACCTCAACCACAAACCCCGACAAATCCACCGCCTCCACACCCTCACCCACACCCACTTCCAAACCCAAAACTTTCATAATCCAAGTCAACCCAGACTCCAAACCCACCATCTTCATCGCCGTCATCGTCATTGCCTAGCCCATCAGAACCCACCCACGAGGCAGCCTTGGCTTGGGTAGTTTTGTGTCGTTTTTTTTTTTTTAAAAAACAGAAAAACCATTGCTAGAGAGAAATCGGCGTGGGCGTGGGTGTGGAAGTGATCGTCGGCGTTGGCATTGGCGTGGGTGTGGAAGAGCAGTGATGAGGATTGAGGTGAGAGAGGTGAGAATGACGGAGAGAGAAGAGCGAATGACGGAGAGAGAAGAGAGAGAGGAATAAAAAAAGAAAAAAAAATTTGCCACACGCGTTCCGTACCGTGGCAAATTTGTCACGGTACTGTTCAATGTTGCAAAAAATATGGGATATGGCACATCTGATAAATGGGGTAAAATGGTGCTTGGTATGCCAAATGTGCCAAATATTTAACATTTGACACATATGGCACAGCTGATAAAGATGCTCTAAGACTATAATGCATAATTTTAAATTACAAAAACAGGTAATTTAAAAAATTTATTGATGACATAACTATTGATCTTTAATTTTTTGAAAATTTTGCAAGTATGGAAAATATAGGAAGAAGATGCAATCCAATAGTAGATTTGTCAAAATTCATATCCAATAAAAAAATATTAAGTAACTTTAGACTATAACCAATTTTGTACATAAATTTTGTCCTTCAAAATATTCAGTTTTTATTTTTGGATCATGCTACCTAGTGGGATTTTTTTTTTCTTCAAAATAACCAAATCCCTCAAACAACTTCATTAGTTAGCAAGGTTTTGAAACTATTTAGCAATCTAACAAATCGAGTCTATTTAGACTCAAATTTTGCTCTTTGAAATCGAGTATCACAGACTCAATTTGTATGAAAATTTTGTGGAAATCGAGTCTGTGGGACTCGAGTTTTGCAACAAAACCCATAAATCATAAAACACCGTACACAAGCAAACAAGCAAGAAACAAAGATCAACGAAGACAAATGAAGACAAAAAAAGTAGAGAAACAGGAACCCAAAACAGAAACCAATGAAGACAAAAAAAAAAAAAAAAAAAACAGAGAGATTAAACAGAAACCCAAAACACGAAGACAAAAAATAGAGAAAGAGAAACCCAGAAACCCATGAAGACAAAAAACAGAGAGATTTGGGTTTGTTGTATTTGCTGAAGATCAGAGGGCGTGGGATCTTTGTGGGATCTACAAAAAATAGAGAGATTTGGGTTTATGGGATCTTTGTTGTTGCATGAGTGTTGTGCTTGTTTCAATATGGAACTTGAGTGAATGAAACTCGAGTGTGAAACACTCAATTTCAAACTGAAACTCGACACTTACTAACTCGATTTCAAAGAGCAAAATCGACTGTAAGAGACTCGATTTGTTAGATTGCTAAATAGTTTTAAAACCTTGTTAACTAATGAAATTGTTTGAGGGATTTGGTTATTTTGAGGAAAAAAAAAAATCTCTGCCCAATGCCTTTAGGACATTAGTTAACAATTCAGTTAAAGAAAGTTTTAATGGGAAAAGAAAAAAAAAAAAATATTTTGACAGTTTTTTTCATTTTTCATAAAAGTGATGTTAAAACTTTCCTAAAATAGATTATTAATTAATGTCTTTAGAACACTCGTTAGCATTTCCTTTTATTTTTTATAGCATTTCATTCTTCTTCTTTTCCTTTTGTATTTAACACTGGTTAAATTGTCAATTTGGTCCACTGACTTTAAAAAAATTAAAAATTAAAAGTCAGAAGTCAGTTTGGTCTAGTAACTATTGGTTATGGTGAAATTTGATTTCTCTTCAACTATTAAGCATAAGCATAAGAGCTTTGTAATGGTTCAAATCGATTCTCAATTCATTTAAAATTGAGTTACGATTTATATTCTTTGCCCTGGCCCATGAGGCCTGTATTGGACTCTAGTGTAGGCAACGTATAGTATGTTTCATTGTGATCTATCATTGGAGACCTCTATTGAAATTAATAGGACTCTAACTAGGGTGCTCACATCATCAATAAAGATCACCCTTATCTTTAAGCAAATATCCCACATTCCAAATCCTAACTTTCAATGTATTAATTACAATTTATCTATCTTAGCATTCTCTTTTAGTTAAACTCATTTTATGAACAATGTTTTTTTTTAACAACATTTAATACCATAACTAATCTCCTAGCAGTCTTATACAATTTTCTCTTTAACTTAATAGATTTTTTATAATCATACAACACTCTCAAATTCCATGCACTTCTCTACTTCACTTCACCTTACTCTTATCTTATGATTCACATCCTCTACCATCTTTTTATCTTTTTGAATTATTGATTTAGGATATCAAAAACTCTCACTTTTTCCCTTTTTTTAGCTTTTAACAATCAAATCTTATGGTCTATATCTTCATTTTTAGTTTTAGTTTTTTACTAAACTTACATTCCATCTATTTTGTTTTAGTCCTAGTCGACTGCAAGCCTTTATATTCTAAATTTTCTTATCGAGTGTCTGACTTAAATGTTGAATTTCTAATTTAAACGTTAACACAACGTCTAGTTTTATCCACTAAAATTATATCTCAAAAAGTATACATATTAATTAAATTATCTATAATATCATCAATCCAGCCAACGATTAGACCCTTCCAAAAAAAAAACGAAAAAAAACGAAAAACAAAAAACAAAAAAATCCCAAAAATCACTTTTTTTTAGAGTTCTCTCTATGATCCTCATCATTACGCATTTATTCTCTTAATACAAGAAGAAGAAAGAATATAATTTTATTTACATGGAATAATTAATTGGTCACAAGAAGATACCGAAAAACTAGACACACCCAAGTTGCACATGCGTGCAACGAGTCTTCTGCAGAATTGTTTTACGTAGCAAAAGAACAAATGCACCTGCATGATAGGAACAAAGGTCATACTGAATTTTGTAACTTCAATGGCTGTCTAGCGGGAGTGGCTCAATGGCTTGACCCTGTCCCTGTGACGGTCTGGCGTACATTGGGGGGTCCTTGGGCCATGTGATGATGTTTGGGGGGTCCTTGGGCCATGTGATGATGATGTTTGGAGTCGTTCCAACGAGGCTAGCACATCAACCATGGGAGGCCTATTCTTGGGATCTGTGTGAAGGCATTTCAATGCAAGTGTAGCTGCAGCTTGGACTCCTTTTTTCGAGTACTGGCCCCCAACCTTGTATCCATAATCCTCAAAACTCGTCTGCTCTCGCTCAAAAATGGCTTTGCCCAATCCACCAGGGTTTCCTCTGCAGACCCAGGTCTATCATCATCCATAGCCCGTTTTCCTGATAGTAACTCTAATAAGACGACGCCGAAGCTATACACATCACTCTTTGGGTCAGGTGACCTGTATGGTTTAAACCAGTTCATCAAAAGGAAAGAGCAGCTTGGAAAGTTTACTCATAATGCATGCGCACTTCCCTTTCTCTATTCCGTGAGAGAGGAAAATAATAGTACAAATAAAAATAACATCATAACTAATCCAAATCCACTTTAACTGTTACACTTAGTATTAATNTTCTCGGCATACATTTTTTTTGCTAAGAAATGCATGTGCTATGGAAATTATATTAGTTCATACCACGATATATATAATGATAAATTTTACACGACCTAGTATTGACATGTTTCCACCATCCCTGAAAATTTGTCCATTTGGTTAATATAGGATGTTTAAAAAATCAACCTCATACACATTCTCACATATTTATCATTATAATTTATAAACATTTCAATATTGCTCTTGCTATTTCATAAAATATGTGCAAAATCAAATGAATTATGTTATTGCAAAAGTTATGAAGTTATGATACAAGATATAATGAGAGTGTAAAAATTAATATTTGATCTTTGACAATTGATGGCAAATTTAGGATAAAAGGGGTATTGTTACACTGAGGTTTAAGTATTTAATACTTGCTTATTCAACACCTAGTCTTTTCCTATGAAATGAAAGAAATTTCCTCTGGAAGAAAGATAGTAGGGGGACTAGGGGTGATGGATATATCCAGATATGTACATGACAAGGAGGCAAAAAATAAGTCTCTCTCTCTATCTATGTCCTACCCACAAATGTAACTTCCTGATAAAAGACATACATATTAAAGATTCAACAAAAAGGTAATATCTACCTGTAGCTACATATTCTGGGGCAGCATAACCCCGAGTTCCCACTACTCGGGTTGAAACATGAGTATTATCTCCGGTTGGGCCATCCCTTGCTAAGCCAAAATCCGAAAGCTTTGCATTGAAATCCTACAAAACAATTAAACCAAGTCAGTTAGGCACAAAAAATTACTATGCAGTATAGCTTTATAGCACTCAAATTAAAACTTTCAGCATTTAAGCAAAGCATACCGAATCAAGTAGAATGTTAGAAGCCTTTAAATCACGGTAGATTACATTGGCGTCTAAGCTATGCAAGAAGGATAGTCCTCGTGCAACAGCAATTGCAATATTCATTCGTGTAGGCCAAGCAATAGGTTGAACACCTTCTGCAAAAAAAGAAAAAAAAAATTCCCAGTATTATTGATTAAGAAAAAAATATCAATTAGATCAAGGTGATGAATGGATTGCTTTTCTCAGGAAAAAAAGGGGTTGTAAGGGGGAGGGGGGGGGGGGGGGGAACCATACCATAGAAGAGGAAAGAACTAATGTATGAAAAAAGAGGAAACCTAGAAAAAACATCAATGTAACTATTACACTTTCATTACCCCATATGTGCCCTGACTGGAAGGATAGCCGGGGCAAGTTTGGGACATGGTTGGACCTATTCAAAGACAACAGTTCTCCAGGAATGCCAAAAACAAGAAATGACTTGGAAGCTTGTCTAAAAAGCATTTCCAGAGACTTCTCTTTGTTTTCTGGGAACATCAAAAGTTGTTGTGTGTCTTAGTTTTTTGTTTCAGCTGAAGAAAGGCAAACTAACTTGAAACAGCATGTCCCTTAAAATTCTTACTTCTTTTTTGATACATGTTTTTGTGGAACATATTCTGAATCAGATCCAGGTATGACCTTTATTTGCAATTTCTAATACAACAACAACCAAGCTTTAGTCCCAAATTATTTGCATTTTCTAATAATAACAGGAAAAAAAAAAAAAGGAAGAAGAAGAAGAAGGAAAAGAAAAGGCCTAATTTACCCCACTAGAAATTTTACCATCCATAATTGCTAGACCTGTTCCAAAATCATCCTAGCTGTCCCCTTGCTTGTATGAAGTAAAAGGGATGCCGGATGTTTATTTTGATCATTTTGTTATGAAATACAACTAGAATTATTATCACATAAAAATATCTACACAGAAGATACAGAAAAGATGATGGATCTGACCAGAATTCTGATTTAAATGTATCTCAGCAGATAACCTCCTTAGTTAACTTAGACCAATTTTCAGACTAAAAAAGGGCCCTAGATCCTTGTAGTTAGAACAATTTATTCTACGACTAAATTTATGTTATTGATAATGACAGTTTGGCCATGCATTATGCTGCTGGGTTTGTCTATCAATTCATGCTGTTCCCTATTCTCCAGTAGTGATTTCTTTTTTAAGTCTCCAAAGGAAGAGGTCTAGCTACCATTTGCCTTGTCAAGTGGCTAGCTGACACAGGACAGAAAGAGCTGCTACTAATTTGATGCAAGATCTTAAGGAATTCACACTAGATTAAGTTTCTTGAAGGATTTTTTTTTCTTGTTTGATATGAAAACAGTGAATTGAAAAGAGAGAGAGAGAAGAGAAGAAGAAGAAGAAGAAGATAAACTCTAGGTAATTACACCTAGTTCCCTTAGTAATCACAGCTTGGAAGGAGAAGGCAATCACAACCTTTAAGCCTAAAAGAACTGTTGAGATTTATTAAATTCAATCTATCTATGTTTCCTAGGTGATCACATTCTCAAAGGTTTAAGACTGCTGTTGGAATTTTATTAAACTCAATCTCTGTGAATTTGACAGATTACATAAAAGACTTTATATAGGCTATTCCAATCCATTTTCCTACAAAGACCTGGATATCTAATTAAACCACTTAGGAAAGAACAAAATTTTCCTTCAAAATAGTTTGAAGTAAATTCCCCCAACCCACTACGTGGCAATTCATAAAACTATCCACATGTATAAACCGCATGACTTATTGAATAATCTAAACAAGTCACATGACTCATTGAATATTCATGTGACTAAAAAGTAATACGGATGGTTGTTTGAATCACTTTGTAGTGAGTTGGAGAAATTTTCCTCCAAACCAATTTGGAGGTAAACTCTATCCATTAGGAAACTACTAAAACAATATAGAAAAGAACTCCAAATATAAAATTGAACTCATGGCCTCAGTTACAGCCCATTCCAGCAAATTTGAATAGCACCAAATAACCCCTATATCAATTGAATTTAATTTTGAGGGGAAAAAAATGAATTTATTGAAACTGAATTAGCAACTTCCAAACTTAAGTTACTTAGTTTATAGGATTCCAAATAGAGGGGTACTTAAAAAATGAACTTAAGTTACTTAGTTTATAAGATGCGGACTTCTAGAGCTCTTCCTTTTAGATTCCAATCAATGTGTGTCTCATGATAACCCCAGGCTACCACCCATATTGCAAGTAATACTGATTTCAACAGCCTATAACACTAACAACATAATTTTTTCTAACTTTGTTTTTGAGAAGAACACAGTAAACAGGCAGTTATTTTCTTTATAGTACAATCTCTCAAGCATATTCTACTGCAAAGATGCCAAGGTATACAGTTCTAATGGGAAGGAGAAAAACAACAAATAGAAATAATACGAAGAATCACATGAGCACAGTTATATTATTTGTTTATGATTACAGTCCCCGAGGCCCAATACAGGGAAGAAAGTTTTACCAAAAACAGTTGAGTGAAAGAAAAAAAGAACAAGAGCTCCAGGGGTCACATCAACCAGTAGTCAACAGTGAACTGTCCCTCTATCCAATTCAAATGACTCTTATACAGGCTCAAACACATGTGAAACCTAGCCAAAACTTTTATATGGCAAATGTACCCCCTTGAAACATGGGCTTGGACCCTTAAAAGTTCAGGGTCAGTTCCCTGGCAATTTTGGCCTTGGACTACCCCAAACCCTGCATATGCCAAGTCAGAGACATAATCTAAAAGGATTGAGCAGCAAAATAATATTAACATAACATCTTCGCATGAAACTGCAATTTCTCTGATTCCATCTTGTCTGTCTCATTAACAAAGGTATATAACCTGATAACCATTAATACCTTGAGAATTTAAATTTATTGGATAGGTGACAATGTATACAAACTCATTAAGTAAATAATCAACTATCTAAACTATTGATGGAGTACCATACCAGTACAATAAATGTTGCACTTAAATCTATAAGAAAAAAAGTAAGCATAACATGGTGATTAAATTTCGTAATGTGGGAAATACACTTACTTCTAAATAAATGATTCTCCAAGCTTCCTTTTGGCATAAACTCATAGACAAGGAGTCTGTTCTCAGACTCTGAACAATAACCAATGAGTTTAACGAGATTTTGATGGTGAAGCTGGCCTAGATAATTAACTTCTGCCTGCCAAGTTTAAAGGTCCAAAACAGACACGAGAGTTAAAATTTTGGTAAGGCCCAACAATGAAGAAAATAGCTTATTTTTACAGTTCATGTTGCACGTACAAGCCATTCCTTGTGGCCCTGAAAGCTTTCTGGCTTCAGTTTCTTTACTGCCACCACTATTCCACTTCCTGGTCTAGTGGGAGCTAATGTGTTTGCATCAATCCATCCTTTGAAGACACACCCGAACCCTCCCTCTCCAATTAAACTTTCTGGGCGGAAATTCTTTGTGGCATTCTTGAGATCATTGAAGTTAAAGGACTTGACATTGTTGGAAAGAGATGTATCAGCCTTGGATGTTATAGAAGATGTGTTCAAAGAACGAGAAGGTGTTTGCTCAGTAGAACTGGTCAATTCCTCCATTGTCTTACATGGAGGCTGTGTAATTGTACCTCCTAAAAAGGATAAAATAAATATATAAAAACATTTAAAAATGATAATACTCAAAGTTAAAAGCAACCTACAAAACTTCCTTCAAAGAGAAATAGAGTACTCCAACACCAAGTTACAAATAAAATCATGAAATCAAGTACATCATGAAATCAAGTGCATATATATATATATATATATACTTATAAAGCTCAAATTGCATAGTCTCTTGTCCTTGAATAAGGATAAGAATCCTTCGATATCTTGCCCTGATGATAAACAACAATCATCATGAAGCTCAACTCATAAAGCCTCTTGTCCTCGAATAAGGGAGAGAATCCTTTGATGTCTTGGCCGGATGATAAACAGCAATTATCATGAAGCAGACGCCATAACTTTTCATGTAAAATCATTTAACCATCATGAAGGCAGACGATCGTAACGCTGATTTGATTCTCAAAGCAGCATACATACATATATATATATATATATACACACGACTGATTTTAATTTTTAACCATAAAACCTCCCCAGTACGTTCAAATATCCCAATTTTTTGTTAATCAAAACCGCCCCATCATCCAAACAAATACAGAAAGAACCAAAAAAAAAACATCAACAACTCAATCCAAAAACATAGCTATTAGTTCATGGAGAAGAAAAAAAAAAGGAAGGGACTGACCAGGAAAATTGGTAGAAGAAGCATGAGCACACTTGACGGGTTTTCTGAAGCAGTTTCCCATCATTGAGTTGAAGAGAAATGGGTGTGGGTGTGGGTGTGGGTGGGAGTTGAAGGGGGTGGAGAAAGCAAGAAGAGGAGTTGGGAGAAGAAGGAAATGTCAAAGACGGAGATGCAAGGTCTTCCATTTGAAAGTGGCAGTACATAATTGCGAGAAGGCAGCTCAAGCCTCAAGCAGCTCAGCTTAGTCAAACGGAAGAAATATTGTATCGTTTTTCCACTAGTTTTTTTTTGTTGTTGTTGAGAAGACGTCTTTGTTGGTTTTTCCACTAGTTGAATGATAGGGAAACAATACTATTTTAATATCTCGTTGAAGACTTGAAGTTTGAATGAATTGATTGTTTATAAAGTAAAATTGAGGCTATATTTTAGCTACTTTTATTCATTAAACTACTTAACCAAAAATAAATAAATAAAAACTTAAGAGCCAGGCGTTGAATTTGTTAAGGACATTGAATTTGGACTCACGAAAATTGATAGTAAATTGAAAATAAAATAGACCAAATTAGTTTGTTGGGTTTTAGGAGGCTTAGTTGTGTTTGATCCGGATTATGATCCGACTTGAAATAAATGTGTTATGGTTTTTAATGGGATTTCTGTTGAGGCTTAGTCCATAAAGCGGAGACTTGAGTTGATAGAAAATTTTTTGGCATGTTTTGTAACTAATTGTAAATCCTGTATGCAAGATAGAAAAACTGTTGTTTTAGGAAATTAGAGTTTGGTGTGTTGTTTTGAGAGAGAGAGAGAAAAAAAAAATTGTACTGCCGCATTTTGTAATTTTTTTAGTGAATAGTGAAATCACTGCAACTTTGTGGACGTAGGCAAATTGTCAAACCACATAAATATTATTTTGTGTGATTGTTTTCTTTAAAGCATATTTTTTCTTTATTTTGCATCTCACAGATCTGGAAATTTCGTGTATATTCCCTTTAGCTACTATTACCAAAATATATAGACCAAAATGGTATTTTCACCACTTAATTCATTAAGCAATATTTTGAGAATAAAATAGTGTATTACATTACTTCCTTCTCTCCCATTATAGTAAATAGTGGATGTCCCGCGCGATGCGCGTGTTCGTTATTAGTTATTTTATAATACTCATATGTGTTATAATATTTGGAAAATTAATTTCGATTATGTATTATACGTCACTAAAATAATGAATGAAAAAAAATTGTAACACAATATATTTATAAGTTACCATAATTAATTAGACTCTAAAAATGCCACTATATGCCCTTTTTTGTTTGATCAAGTATACATGTATATTTAGTTCTTACATTTGGCCGTTTCCAATATAAAATTTATTATTATTTCATTTTCTTTTTTTTTAGAAGTATTTTTTTTTATAAAGAAAACAAGTGAACTTTTGAAGGCTAAACATCTAAGATTTAAGGTTTATAATTTCTAATTCGCAAAACTAAATACACATGCCAAGAGATTAAATATAAAACAATAATTGAACAGGGAGATATAAACTTATACTATTTTATATATTACGTTTAATTTTACTTACATTTGAGTACGTTAATCAGTACAAAGATTAAACACTTTCCAAACATATAAATAAAGACAAAAAACACATACCTTTTTAGAAACCCCATATGTTGTTAAATCATTGTATCAAGTTTTGATAGTGCTGTTACGAAGTTTAGATCATATACACCTGAAACCAAAGCCAATTTCATTCTCTTTTTTCCATTAATTTCTCACTCTTTGTCTCTCTATCTCTCCAGTCCTATTTTTCTTTTGGCCTTTTGATATTTTGTGAAACTGGAATATATAAAAGAATATGAAAACTAACACTGAATGGAGAAAACCTTTCATTTTTTAAATTAATGAAAATAAAAGTGGAAGAGTTCAAGAACTTGGAAAAGGGAGTAGAACCAAATCTTTTAATTTATTTATTTATTTTTTTTTTTGCATTTATGGCTTAAACTAATCATTGATAAGAACATGGGAGGTGAAAGGCTAAATAAAAAAGTACTCATACAAAGCGCCACATGACATAACCTCATGCACTTCCTATATGAGGTCTCTGCTTTTATAAATATATTGATTGATTAGTAAGTTTCATTAATTGAATTTATAACAAGGCACATTATTCATTTGATGTGTGATGCTAAAGATATTACATATTTTTACTACATAAGTCTAAAAAACTAATCACAAAAGGCAATTCAAATACTTCTTTATTATCTTGTTGAAGTAGCACCAATTACATTCATTGTTACATCAAATTATAATTTTTTTTAAAGTAAAATTTATAATAGTTTTATCATTGTTCTTATGGAAATTTATAAAATACTATGATTATAATAAGATCATACTCTTTCTCTCACATGAAAAATGATGCTATAGATACTATAAATTATATCACATATACCTTACAAACCTAACTTACGTGGCAATGAATATTATTGGTGAGTTTCAATTACTTAATAATCGAATAGTTAAATAAGTTTTTTGTGATTATTGTCACATTAACTTGTAAGCTTTTTGTAACAAAATTTGAAGTACTTTTAAATTTTTTTTTTCATAATATAGTTGTAAAACATTAGGAAATGTCAACCAATTAAGTTGCAAAACTCTTAATATTTTATTACAATTACTTTATAATTTTGTATTTGCGGAACTTCTGGTGAAGTGTAATTATTTTATGAATGCCATTTACAACATTATTAGGAATACAACATTTTTTACAAGATATAAAATTATAAATAGAAGAATTAATTTCTTTTTAAAAAATTATAAATAGTAGAACATCACTAGGACATTTACCTTACTCTTTTTTTTCTTTTTCTTTTTTTTTTTTTTTTTTTTTTTTTTTTTTTTTTTTTTTTTGAGGAAAGGACATTTACCTTACTAAATGACTTGATTTTTATTATACAAAAATAACGAAACTTTTTGGGTGGCTGCAGGTCCCAATCTCATAGGAGTATTTTATAGTATTTAGATGTAGGATTCTAAAAATAATAAATAAACAAATAATAAATAGATTAGACGTTTATACTTTGACCGCTGGCCTGACCTATCATAGAGTCGGCTGTGGAAAAATTTAAAGTCATATAGGCACGCGGTCAGTCAAGGGCGCTTAGCCTCAGGCAGAGGATTTCCTGGATAAGGGAAAATGAATCTGAACTCTCTTTCTTTCTTTTTTATTTGTTTATTGGTGTGTGAATACAATATTAAAGAGAGACGATATAAAATTTATTTTTAGGTAAAATATTATTTTTGTGTCTAAATTTTATTAAAAGTTTGTTTTTTATTCTTAAATTTTAAGAAATTTATTTTTGTCCTTAAACTATTAAAAAGTTCACATTTCATCCTTAAATTATTAAAAATATTTATCTATGTTCTTAAATTTTATAAAAAGTTTATTTTCATTCTTAAATTATTAAAAAAGTTTTTTTTTTTTTTTTATCTTTATTTTTGTCTCTAAACTATTGAAAACACTTTTTACAAAATTTAGGAATGAAAAAAGAACTTTTTAAAATTTAGGGACGAAAACAAACTTTTGATAAAGTTTAGGGACCAAAATAGTATTTTACCCTTTATTTTTGTGTTTCATTTCATGGCCCTCCAATTATGATATGTTATGCATCTAATTTTTTTCATTTAAAACTTTAATTATTTGATAAAAAGAAAAAAAAAAACACATTTTAAGTTGTGATTGATAGAACACAAAAAGTTGTATAAAGAAATCCAACCGCTTAAAAATTGGTAAAACTAAATATTAAAGGATGAGAGCACAATTGGATTCAAATCCACTATGTTCAATAAAAATAGGTTATGGGTATACAGGTTAACCTGAATTCATCCTAATAAAATAGTGGGAGAAGTCGACCTATTTTTTTAGAATAAAAAAAATATGATTTTTGTTTTTTTATTCCTTTTTTTATTATAAATTTACTAACAAAGTGAAAGAAAAATTATATGAAAGAAGCAATAACAAGAATCTTCAATTACTCAATTTGTTTTAAATTTTTTTATCTAATTTTTCTTTAATTGTCTACATTATATAAAAAATTTCTCAAAATTATCATGTAAATTCACTATTGTAAAATAATAATAATATTAACAACAATAATAATAATAGTACGAGGTTATTTTTATAAAATTTATGTAATATGTTCTTAGTGTTAATTATTTTCTATGAGATATTATTGTTTAAAAAAAAAAAAAAGCTTCTTGATATTATTGGGGCTAAACAAATGTTGTCTTGCATAGTCTATGTGTAATCCTACCATAATACTAGGTTGGCCTAACCCGTCAAAGATTGAGTAAGAATTATAGGTTTTACAACTCATTTTAGTCCAACAAGTTTATAGCTTGAACCTGGTTTGACTTATACTCGATTGGGTTAACACAAACATATCCAATCCAATCCATTTGTCAAGTCTAATGTTATAAAATATGAGACATAAATTTGATACCATAAAAAAGTATATGAAAAATACAAGAAAGAGAGACTTGCGTCCGCAAAAGAATGTCCTTAATTACTACATATTTACTATTAAGATTACATCATGACTAACCTGTGGTTATATTATTTGCATTATCATTAGACTATGATAACTCTTTTTATAATCCAATAGTTATAATGGAAGAGTGATATTTGATTTCTTTGTTTGATATAAGGAATCAATGTTCCTATTTATGAAACACTCTAAAAATTCTATTAATCGATAACGTGGTTAATGAAACTTAGTGTGCATTTGGCTCCATTTTAAAAAACCAGTTTATTTTACTATTCAGCTTATTTTTGCTATTATTCACAAGCCTCACTACACTTTTTGGTACTATTCATAGGTCTTACTGTACTATTTCAGCTAACTTTTACCTTTATTTATAGTACTTTCGGCAAAAAGTTTTCAGTTTTAGCAAAATAAGCGGATTCCAAATAGACCCTTAAAAACTCTAGATTTACGATACGTCATTCAAATCTATTGAGCCTACTACCAAATGTGATAGATTATGATCACTTGACTACTACATATAAGTCTTTAAAGTGGAAAGGACGACAATCAGTGACTCACACTATGTTTGGTTGCGAATGAGGGAAGAGAGGAGAAGAGAAATGAGTAAAAGGAAAGGAGATGAGAGAGAAGAGAAAAGAAAATAGTATGTTTGGAAATAAGGAGGGAAATGAAAAAGAAAAGAGAAGAATCTTTTGTTTTGTTTTGTTTTGTTTTTTTTTTGGAAGGAGAATAATATTTTGTTTGGTTTGCAAAAGAAAGGAAACAAAAGAAAAATATGTCATTTTACTTTTATACCCACATAAATGTAAAATATGGATGAAAGTTATGGGCAAAAATGTAAAATTGGTTCATAAGTAGTTTTTTTTTTTCTTTCTTTTTTTGGTAAAAGAGACGATATATTGCAAAAGAAACTAAACGACCACATCATGTTCCAGGCAAAGCCTGGTCATATACATGCCATGAAAGTCTTCTTCAAACACATTAACTAAGTCCATAGGCGGACTTTCGAAGGAAATAAAATCTAAATTTCTATTAGCAACCATCCTAGCAAGCATATCGACACACCAGTTAGCTTGGTGGAAGCAGTGCTTAAATTGAATTTGTTGAAACCTGCAAATCAGTTGTTTGCAGTCATCCAAAATAGGGGAAACTACATTATTCTCATAGTCTGAATTTTGAAAGATATCAATAACAGCTTTTCCATCCAACTCAACAATAATGGAAGTAATATTTAAACTGCAACACAATATAAGCCCATCTCGCAGTCCCTCACAACTTAGCCACAAAGCTATTAGTTAATCCAATACGTCTAGAAAACCCAGCAACCCAAACTCCTTGATTATTCCTCACAATTCCCCCACATCCAGCTAGACCTGTGCTGCCCAAAACTGAACCATCTGTGTTCAGTTTACTCCACCCTTCTAGTGGTTTTTCCCACCTAACTTCCTTCACAATGTATCGGGTTGGACCTCTATTTGAGCACACACAATACATAAACTCCCTGGTTTGCACAATGATGTCTGCTGCCAGCCTTGGATTAGGATTCTTCCTATTAAACACGACATTATTCCTGCTTTTCCATATATTCTAAATTGCAAAAGGATGGATCATCTTCCATGGGGGTTGACCAGGGAGTAAGCTACGATTCATCTTCCCATTCCAAGCCACTCTTGCAAATCTGTCATCCAAAAGGCTTGGTTAGTGCTATTAACGCCCAACTGCATCCACATGGCCTTAGCCCAACCACAATCTTTAAGGGCATGCATAATTGATTCCACCTCTACTTTGCAGATAGGACCGATCTCTTCATCACCCAATCCTCTTCTAACCAGACACGCCTTAACTCCAATGCTCTTATAGGCACACCTCCAAAGGAATGTTTTTATTTTTGGAACTGTTTTAGCCTTTCATATCCAACCCGCAACAAAAGGAGGACCAGGACCAGAGTTTTCAACAATACTATAGGCACTTTTAAGATCAAATACACCTCTTGGATTCTCCATCCACACTAACCTGTCCTTACCTCTACCTGTCATAACTATAGGAGTAGCTTGAATCATCAACTTGATATCCATAGGGAGCTCAAATGGAATTCGATCCCAATCCCAACCCAAATCCACTATAATATCTTTCACTGCCCACTAAGATGTTTCCTGAGTTAAAGGCCCCTAAATTTGTTGTCAAAGGGGCCTTTTTTTGTCCAATTCCCTAACCAAAAGCTCAAACTACTCTCCCTCCCAACTGTCCACATGCTTCCTTTGTTAAACACCTCCTTTCCTTTTTTTATCGCAGCCCAAATATGAGAGCATGGCAGCCTATTCACATTGGCGGTATTCATCCTTTGCTGATTGCAGTATTTCTGCCTTAAAAGTTTGGCCCATAATGCTTCTTTTTCTTTAGCTAGCCTCCAATTTAGCTTTGCCAACAGTGCAATATTCACCCCTTCGCTGTTTGCAGTCCAAGACCACCTTCCTTTTTAGGTTTGGTCACCTTTTCCACCCAATCCAATGCATCTTCCTGACTAAATTCGAGGAACCCCATAGGAAATTTTGATTAACTCGGTCAATGCCTTCAAGTATTTTCCTAGAAAGTTGTGTACACTGCATAACATAGGCAGGTATCGTGGCTGAAGATGCTTGTATAATAACTGATCTACCAGCTAATGAAAGCATATTTGCTTTCCAACCTGCTAGTTTTTGCTTCACCCTATCCAAGATGAAATTGTAGTCTTGAGGAGACGTTCCAGGCTGCTTGATAGGAAATCCAAGGTACTTGCCAAGCTTTGGGGTGGAGGCAAATCCAAGAAGATCACAAAGCGATTCTCTAGTATCTATATCAACATTAGGTGAAAAATAGACTCTAGATTTCGCTTCACTCACTGTTTGGCCCAACAAGTTACAAAAATCATCGAGGACATCTCTAATGGCTGAGCAATTAATATAATCCGCTTTTGCAAAGAAAATAAGATCATCTGCAAAAAGCAAGTGAGAAAAGGTAGGGCCATTTCGAGAGTCCTTAACAGGCTGCCAAAGGTTTTGACTGCATTTCTCTTCAATTAGTTGACCAAGGAAGTCCATGCACAAAATGAAGAGGTAAGGTGATAAGGGATCTCCTTGCCTTATCCCTCTTGAGGGGTATATCAGGTCAAGAGCTTCGCCATTAAATAGCATCAACATAGACACCGTGGAGACACAACTCATAATGATGTCAATGAGATCCGAAGAAATGTTAACTCTAATAAGAGTTTCCCTTATGAAGCTCCATTCTAGCTTATCATACGCCTTCTCCAAATCAATCTTCAATGCCATATACCCAACTCTCCCTCTCTTCTTACTTAGCGTATGAATGACTTCTTGAGTTATTATGGCATTATCAACTCCCTTCCTACTCGAAACAAAAGGTGCTTGAAGAGGAGAGATTGGCTTATCCAAATAAGATCTCAACCTAGCAACAATGATCTTGGTTACAATCTTGTATCCTGTGTTACACAAGCTTATAGGTCTGTAATTTCCTAGGGTTTTCAGGCCTTGAATCTTAGGTATAAGAGCAATATAGGTGTTGTTTAAGTATTCCGGAACTCTCCTCTCAATAAAACCTTCTTTACTTCCTCAGTAACAGACTTGCTTACAATCAACCAGAATTTCTGAAAAAATCCTGCATGCAGCCCATCCGGTCCCAGTGCTTTAAAGGCTTTAAGAGACCATAAAGCAGATTTAACATCATCCTTGATAGCATAAAAAAGTCCAAAATTCCATTAAAGCAGACCACTAAGTATGTGGGGTTCACTTATTTTTATTCCATTACTTTTCTCCAAATAGGTCCAAAATTCCTTCTCAAAAAAAGAAAAAAAAAAAGAGTCCAAAATTGGCGAATTGCAAAATGTGGGCCTAGGGAAAACTATTTCAATGCCTTTTTCTTCTCCCCTTAAACCAAACAGAAGAATATGCAACTTTCCCTCATTTCTCTTCTTTTTCCTTCTCCATGTTAGTAAATTTTCATGTACATATATTTAATGGAATAAGTTCAAATGCATATCGGAATCTACTTTGTGGTATAAGACAAAAAACACATTGTAATCATGAGTCGTGACCTCTCATAGGTTCAATGCCTTTGCTCAGAGTTCTTTGTATGTATGGTTACCACTTGGTGTAGTGTTCTTTCATATTATAATCTTG
Source organism: Quercus suber (assembly GCF_002906115.3). Taxonomy (NCBI): domain Eukaryota; kingdom Viridiplantae; phylum Streptophyta; class Magnoliopsida; order Fagales; family Fagaceae; genus Quercus; species Quercus suber. The sequence continues at coordinate 191,602 of NW_027070236.1, forward strand.
TGACACTGATATGTCAAGGAAAGCATCATCAAAAAGTTTGAACCAACAAAGATGATAACCTACTAACCTTGACTACCGTAACGGGAAATATTTGTCATCCTTGTCCAATATTTTCCCTAATTATGAGTGTTGACTTTGCAATATATAATGACATGACTAGTCTAGAATTGATGGATCTAGATTCTTAATTTACTTGTTTCTCCCCAAAATTTTTTTCCTTAATTTACTTGTCTTCGTTTTGGGTTCAAATGTTCAAATTCCAAATAAGAAGTCTAACAAAGTTTAACTACAAAATTGGTTGTAACTTTAAACTACAATATTACACAATATATTTTTATTGAATATGAATTTTGACAAATCCACTATTAAATTATATATTTTTCTTAAATTTTTCATGCTTGCAAAATTTCTATAAAATTAAAGATTAATAACTATGTCATCAATAAATTATTTAAATTGCAAGTTTTTGTAATTTAAAATTATGCATAAAATATGAGCTTATAGAACATATAGTAAATAATATTTGATTAACACAAAATTTGACATGTGTATTAAGAGCGTAAAAAAATGCAATTAAACGGCTAGACTTTCAAAATATGCATTAATGTTTATTTATTGAGTAAGGTTGTAACCTCTTTTTTGCTCTCTCTCTCTCTCTCTCTCTCTCTCTCTCTCTCTCTCTCTCTCTCTCTCTCTCTCTCTCTCTCTCTCTCTCTCTCTCTCTCTCTCTCTCATGGGAGCTTGAGGAGAAGAAAGGAGAATAGTAAGGTTGTAACCTAAAGTTACAATAGTTTTATAACTAAATTTTGTCCTCAATATTTATTCTTTTTTTTTTTTTTGTTAAGTGAAAAAAAGTGGTTTACACCACTTGTACCTTCTTGGCTCACTTAGGATATGTTTAGAAACCGCTTATTTTCCTGAAAATGAAAAATTATTACTGAAAGTATTGTAGATAAAGTAAAAGTTAGCTGAAATATTACAGTGAGGTCCATGAATAGTGTCAAAAAGTACAGTGTGGCCCATGAATAGTAGCAAAAATAAGCTAAATAGTGAAATAATTTTAATTTTTCACTACTATCCAAACTCACACTTAGTGATTGTTTGGATAGCGTGTCTAACGTTTTTTTGGTAGGTCATGTGCATTGTTCACAGGACCCGCAAGTACTTTTTATTTTTTCACAAAACAACTTTAAAATTAGGTCCTATGGTACTATTTACACATTTAAAAATTATTTTGCTGCAGTATTTTTAGTTTTCAATAATAAGCGGCATCCAAACAGACTCTTAAACTCAAATTTAACATGAAATGACATCTAACTAATAGTAAAGCTTACAACTATTCGAATTCACAACCTCAGACTCAAAAGGTAATGGAACACAAGGACTTCACAGGTTATCTTTGATCTTTATACTCTTCTTTTTTTTCTTTTTTAATTTAACGAAAACGTTGACCTCTACACTTAACATTTAATGTACTATGATACTCAATAACTATAATGTACTTTCTATATAAAAAAAAAAATTATAAATACTCATTCATCCACTTAGATATAAGGAAGAGATTTCCATAACAAGAGATACAACTTTAGAATTTTGTTATGCCCTCAAATTTTATCTCCCTTAAAATTAGATACCGTTGCCATGTAGTTACGTTAATCCGTTTCACTAATTTAAACTATATCTGCCTAGACTGCCTTGCATATATATATATATATATATTTTGTTGAATAAAAATATCATTGAACAAGGAAAACTAAGAGAAATCAAATGGTGTGGGTTCCAATTAGCTCAACTGGTAAAATCTTTCATGATTAAATAAAAAATCTGAGGTTCAATCCCCGCCTAAACCAAAAATCGATTGATGTTTTGGTCTGATAATAAAAAATTATCATTAGGAGGGAATGCTATAGGTTGAAACTCTCTCTTTAAAAAAAGAAAAAAAAAAAAGAGAAAGGTTACAAAAAACAAGCCCAGCTGAGCTTCACTAGAAGGGTAGAAGACCCACTTTGGGATTGAGGAGATGGGCTGTTTAGGCACATAGGAAGTAATGAAAATTATGAAACAGACCCAGATTTCTGAGGTAATTATTAAGTACACATGGAGAACAGTTGAAGTAGTCATTCTAACCGCTGAAACGATGCCACCTATGCAAATATGTAAGTTAGCTTTTTAACATGCAAAAAAAAAAAAAAAAAAAATCACCAAATTATATATTTGCATAAATGACAATATTTTATTGTAGTTAAGAGGATTAAGGAGAACCACTTTTACAATCCTTCGATGGACCTAGGGCCTGTTTGGATGCAGCTGAAAACTGAAAACTGAAAACTGAAAACTGAAAACTGAAAACACTGTAGCAAAATAATTTTTAAATGTGTGACTAGTATCGTGGGACCCATTTTTAATGAAAAAGTTGCTGAAAAGTGAAAATTGTGGGTCCGTGAACAGTAAATATATATACTGTTCATTGACAAAAGTCAACAAGTGCGGCTACTGTTCATTGAACAGTAACCGCACAGTAACCGTGAACAGTGATTCACTCTTATTATACGACTGAAAGCAAAAAAAAAAAAAAAAAAAAAAAAACGCAAACGTGCAACGCCAACGCTGGTCCCAAACGGTCTCCTAATAATGAAACGATGTCACCTGTGTAAATGTTTAAGTCAACTTTCTAATGGGCAAAAAATAAAAAATACCAAATAATATAATATTTGCATAAATAATAACATTTGATTGTGGTTAACATGATTAGATAAAAGGGTTAGGTAGGATCATTTTTTACGACCCTCCGGTGAACCTAATAAATTTTTTAGCTTCTTCTTAAGCATCCCAAATTGCAGAGTTCAAACTTCAAAGTTCAAACTACTTTTGAGGCCCATCATAATTCTTGCTATTCCCTTGATAAGTAATATATATTTTTTTTGGAAGCAATAAATGCACGTTTAAAACGAAGTAGAAAATATATTTTAAATTTAAGCCATATAAGTCCACAACAACAATAATAAATTAATAATAATGGTACGTAATTGTTGAATGTGAAAACTGAAAAGTTTGAATTGTGCACCCTATTTATTCCTATCTAAAGAAGAAAATAATAAGAAGAAGGAGAAGAGAGTAAGAGCAGCAGCTTTTTTAAATTTTGTACTGTTTGGAGAATGAACAATAATATTTAGATTTTACCTATTTATTTTTTCAAATACACTTTTCAACAGATTTTCTATCTCATTCTCTATCTCATTTAAATATTATTTTTTCATTCATTCTTTATTCTTTTTTATCATCATTTATTTTTCTTATATTCATCTCAACAATTATATTTTTCAATGAAAAGTGTTACGTTTACAACATTTTTTACAATACTTTTACAACAAAATTTATGTAAAAAATTGTTACTAGTTTTAATTTGAATTCACCATTGAAATTATTTTTTTACTCACTAATATTAACTAATAATAGCCTATTACTTAAAATTTATTGTAAAAATATTGTGATAGCATTTGTCAATTAAGATTTTTTATTTTTATATTATTTTTATTTTTTTCAATTCATTCTCATTCATACGTTATTTCTTTTCTTTTTTTCTTTTTCTTGTTTTTATTCTCCACACAAGTGTCCACCTATATCTATCCCCCACCCCCTCCTTTTATTTTCTTTTTCTCCCTCACATTCAAGAACACTCCGGACTCTCTCTTTCATTCTCTAGCTCTCTCTTNTTCCCTTGATAAGTAATATATATTTTTTTTGGAAGCAATAAATGCACGTTTAAAACGAAGTAGAAAATATATTTTAAATTTAAGCCATATAAGTCCACAACAACAATAATAAATTAATAATAATGGTACGTAATTGTTGAATGTGAAAACTGAAAAGTTTGAATTGTGCACCCTATTTATTCCTATCTAAAGAAGAAAATAATAAGAAGAAGGAGAAGAGAGTAAGAGCAGCAGCTTTTTTAAATTTTGTACTGTTTGGAGAATGAACAATAATATTTAGATTTTACCTATTTATTTTTTCAAATACACTTTTCAACAGATTTTCTATCTCATTCTCTATCTCATTTAAATATTATTTTTTCATTCATTCTTTATTCTTTTTTATCATCATTTATTTTTCTTATATTCATCTCAACAATTATATTTTTCAATGAAAAGTGTTACGTTTACAACATTTTTTACAATACTTTTACAACAAAATTTATGTAAAAAATTGTTACTAGTTTTAATTTGAATTCACCATTGAAATTATTTTTTTACTCACTAATATTAACTAATAATAGCCTATTACTTAAAATTTATTGTAAAAATATTGTGATAGCATTTGTCAATTAAGATTTTTTATTTTTATATATTTTTTATTTTTTTCAATTCATTCTCATTCATACGTTATTTCTTTTCTTTTTTTCTTTTTCTTGTTTTTATTCTCCACACAAGTGTCCACCTATATCTATCCCCCCACCCCTCCTTTTATTTTCTTTTTCTCCCTCACATTCAAGAACACTCCGGACTCTCTCTTTCATTCTTTGCTCTCTCTTTTTTTTTTTTTTACTTTTTCTATTTCTACTTGATTCTAGAAAACTCTCTAGCATGATCTTTTGATTTCTATTTTACTTCTATTTTCTTTCCTCTTGAGCTCACTTCACACACACACACAACCGACCATACCTTCGTCGATCTTTCTTTTTTTTTCTTTTTTTTTCTCTTCTTCCTTCTTTTCTTGTTCTGATGCACTTTGTTCTTACAATGGAGCTTAGATAGGCTTTCATGCTCATGATTTGTTGTTTTTGTTTTGATTTTAGATTTGTTGTTCTAATTAAATTTGTATTTTTTCTTGTTCTTGATCTGTTGTTTCTATTCTGATTTTAGATTGTGTGTGTTTTGATTGTGTTTTACCGTTGGAGAGAGAGACACAGATGAACAAAGAACACAGGAGAAAAGAGAAAGAATTTTTTTTTTTATTCAGCCGGGTATTTTTTTAAGATAAAATAAGGGAGTAGAGTTGCTACAATGTTTTCTAAATTAAGAGAATTACTGTAGCACCTTGAAAAATAAATTTAGAGTAGCTGTGCGTTTGGAGAAGCTGTTGGAGTGTGTACAGTAACATTTGGTGGTCCAAATTTAGCTTTACAATAGCTGTTGGAGATGCTCTAATAGAATGTGCAAGTAGAGAGAGAGAGAGAGACAGAGAGAGAGATGATGTTACTGTTGTTGCCGTTAACGGGTTAAGAGTAGGCGTGCTGAGTAGACTTGAACTGGTGTGTAGAAATTTTGTACGTTTAAAGAAAAAGAAAAACCACAACATAAAACACGTGGTCCAGATTCTTTTATTTTTTATTTTTTTGGTAATCTTGGTCCAGATTCTCTTCCTGCATATGCAGAAACAGAAACAGAAACAGATACAGATGTGCACCAATTTTCACATCTTTAAATTCCGTACAGTACAACCAAGCCACGAAGTTGGAGTTAGTGTAAAAATTAATACGTGTTTCTTTAACGGGAAATAACAAAGTTTAAACATAAATGAATATGGACTTAACTGGGTTATTTGAATGGTAGGTAAGTAGGTTTATTTGGTATATGAGACTTAAACGTAAATTAAGAGCTCTTAATTTGAGTAATGCTATCTTTATGCCCAAAATAACATTTTGTTTGTGTCTAACTTACTTAATTCTTGATTGAATTTTAACATTTTTAAGTACATGTAAATTTGGGTACGTGTCAACTCTCGTTCTCCTAATTTAGACAATTAGTCCACCGCACTATTAACATATATCATATGGGAATTTTGAGTTATAGACATTTAGTCCACCACTCTACTAGCATATTTGCATTTAGGATTTTTGAGTTATCTCTCAAGAACAAAGAATAGAATATTTTGGTCAAAAGATTCAAAAGACTATTTTCAATATATGTAGGATGTTAATTATTGTTACACATGCCGAACAATAAGATAAAAAATGAAACATTTTGTTCAAAACTTTCAAAACACTACTTTTCATGTGTGTAAAACGCTAATTATTATTATACACACTAACTAGATAGAGATCCCAAAACTAATTGTGCTTGTCATACACCCTCTATAATACCTTTGTAGAAATATAAAATTACATGTACCAATACCCCCAACAAATTGTCATTAGATTAATTTATTCCACTTTTAATTCTCCATCACAAGATTCACAGCTAAAATATGAGATTTTTTTTTTTTAATTGTAACCGCGTTGGTTTTGTTTGTTAGTAGTGATACAGATACACACAGTACCAGAAATGATCAAAATCTGTCATTCATAATTTATTATACACACTGACTTTGAAAGCAAACTCTTTTTTTTTTTTTTTTTTTTTTTGGAAGCTTTTTCAGTATTCACCCAGACCCAAGAGCCTTTGCCATTTTCCTTTCTTCTTATCTCTAAAACAACAAGTGTATCCTCTTTTTCTCTCTCATATATATATATATATATTATATTATATTATTGTGTCATCATCATCCTTCTGCTTTTAATAAGTATGTGTCTGATTTGGTTCTTTGAATTCTTTTAAGCTTCTTGCACCCCAAATTGTTTTTGTTTTTGTTTGTGGGTTTATTCTGAGTTTTCTGATCTCTTATCTAGTGCCCTTTACAACTCTTCACAAGCTCAACAACCTCCCTGTTTTGCTTTCAATTTTTTTTTTTTTTTTTGGGACTGTTTTTCTTACGGTTTGAGGGTTCTGCCATATTTTCAAGACTAGTTGGTGGTGTGCTCTGCTGGGTTTTTCTTGTTTTTATATTGGGCGTCTTTTGCTTCTTTTTTTTAGTTCGGATTTGTACTGAATTTCCGGTTGTTATACGGAAGAAGGTGATTAGTTTCTCTCTTGTCTTGTCTTGTCCCATTTCGTGTCTTAGTAGTATTCTCACGTTATAAGAAATCAAACATTATTGGTTTGCTCTTGCACTTGTTACTCTTAAAAACTGAGAAAAAGAAGAGGAAAAAAGGTTTGTTTTTTGTGATCTTGGTTCTTTTGGGCAAAAAAGATTTGAGGTTCCTATAGGAGATAATGAATCTTGCTTCTTCTTTTTTTGTTGGCTTTTTGTTTTGGATATCTTGATCTATAGGAGATAATGTCAGTGACATGCAAAAATTATAATAATAACAACTCTATAATCATTATTAAAAAAAGTGATGATTTTGATTCATAGAACTCACTGTGTTTTGAGGAAGATTTATTGAAGTAGCTACCTCAAAGAACAGTAGTTGAGAACAGTAGAATTAAGGAGGAGAATGAGTCAATCAAAAGTGAAGAAGAGGGTAGGCAAATATGAGGTTGGAAGAACAATTGGCGAGGGGACATTTGCCAAAGTGAAATTTGCCAGAAATTCTGAAACTGGAGAACCTGTGGCTCTTAAGATCCTTGACAAAGAGAAGGTTCTCAAACACAAGATGGCTGAACAGGCACCCTCATTCATTTTTTAATTGCTTTCTTATTTATGTATGCATGTATGTATATGTTAGGGATATATATTAAATATATTAGCCCAATGCAATAGGCCCAAGTTCAGTCCTACTTGTACTAGTAGTCTAGGGTTTAGTCGCCTATATATACTTATGTTAGACTTCATTGTAACACAAGTTTTGTACTACACTCTTATACAATAAAGATGTAGCCCTTAAGGGATTCCTCCGTGGATGTAGGCCGTCAAGGCTGAACCACGTAACTCTCGTGTTCTCAGTGTTCCTATTTTATACTTCCTCTTCCGCATCCACTCTAGCATACACTACATGGTATAACACATCACGTTAATAATAATAATAATATTTATGTTTAACATGGTATCAGAGCCAAACTTCCTTTTTGGCATCACACAAACATCTCTACACAATAAAGAAGATTAATGCATGCGTAGCACAGATTCACAATAGTGCCCATGCTTGCTTTCAGATCAGGACTCGCTGCATCGCACAGCTCCCACGAAATCATCGTTGTTGTGTAACTGATGTGTCCAAGATCCACAAACTCAAGCAAAACCGTAGCTTCAATCTCAGATTTATGCAAAACAAGCCTTCCTTTTGAGAAACTAACTATACAAACATGCTCCTCGGCCTCTTGTATAGAAAACACAGCACTCCGGTAACCAGAAGCCCGAGCACGCGCCTACACGCACTCCTAGACTTTTGGAAACATTCCCACGTGCCGCCACGATTTCCTCTTTTGTAGCTCATCCATTGGCCACACGCGCCGTCCTATCGGTCATGTAGACCACCGATTAGCCTACGGAAGAAATTTTGCTTTCAATCGTTGTATCACGCGCCGCCTGGGATTCTGGCTTGTCCTTCATGCGTCGGTGAATACCCACACACCGAATCTGTGATGCTGTCATCCATGACGTCAGCAAACAAAGCCACGTCAGCCCTAAACACGTCATCAGCCACGTCGCTAGACACGTCAGCAATGTCGCCTCGTCAGCACCACGTCACCTAGCTGACCGTTGACCCAAACCGACCCGACCCAGACCACCCGAATCTGACCCGTGAGCATTGACCGTTGACTTTGACTTTTGTGTTGACCTTTGACCAAAGTCAAAATTTTCAAAAAGGTCTATCTTGCTTAGTTTTTCGCGTAGATTCTAATTTTGGACTCCGTTTCCTCATTTGAGACTCCAAAATTGGTCAATTGGCATATTCTTCATTTTAGTTTCTTTAAAGGCATTCTTCAAGGTATCTCCAAGTGATCTTCTTATACTTATCCAACCTCAAGCCTTCATCGAGCTTCCGCCTTGAGTTTGACGGAGGGTGTTAGAGATATATATTAAATATATTAGCCTAATGTAATGGGCCCAAGCCCAGTCCTACTTGTACTAGTAGTTTAGGGTTTAGTCGCCTACATATACTCATGTTAGGGTTCATTGTAACACAGGTTTTGTACTACACTCTTATATAATAAAGATGTAGCCCTTAAGGGATTCCTCCATAGATGTAAGCCGTCAAGACTGAACCACGTAACCCTCGTGTTCTCAGTGTTCCTATTCTATACTTTCTCTTCCGCATCCACTTTAGCATACACAACATGGTATAACACATCACGTTAATAATAATAATAATAATATTTATATTTAACAGTATATTATACACCATTTGTGATTTTTTTTTCCATAATGTTACAGATCAGGCGGGAAATAGCAACAATGAAGTTAATCAAGCATCCCAATGTCGTTTGATTATATGATGTCAATGAGATTCGAAGGAAGGTTAACTCTAATAAAAGTTTCCCTTATGAAGCTCCATTCTAGCTTATCATACACCTTCTCCAAATCAATCTTCAATGCCATATACCCAACTCTCCCTCTTTTCCTACTTAGCGTATGAATGACTTCTTGAGCTATTATGGCATTATCAACTCCCTTCCTACCCGGAACAGAAGCTGTTTGAAGAGGAGAGATTAACTTATCCAAATGATGTCTCAACCTAGCAACAATGATCTTGGTTACAATCTTGTATCCTGTGTTACACAAGCTTATAGGTCTATAATTTCCTAGGGTTTCCGAGCCTTGAATCATAGGTATAAGAGCAATATGGGTGCTATTTAAGTATTGTGGAACTCTCCTCTCAATAAAAACCTTCTTTACTTCCTCAGTAACAGACTTGCCTACAATCAACCAGAATTTTTGAAAAAATCTTGCATGTAGCCCATCCGGTCCCGATACTTTAAAGGCTTTAAGAGACCATAAAGCATATTTAACCTCATCCTCCGTAGCATAAAAAAGTCCAAAATTCCATTAAAGCAAACCACTAAGTATGTGGGGTTCACTCATTTTTATTCCATTACTTCTCTCCAAATAAGTCCAAAATTCCTTCTCATTTTTTTTTTTTTTTTTTTTTTTGTCCAAAATTGGCGATTTTCTTCTCCCCTTAAACCAAACAGAAGAATATACAACTTTCCCCTCATTTCTCTTCTTTTCCCTTCTCCGTGTTAGTAAATTTTCATGTGCATATATTTTATAGAAAAATTTCAAATGCCTATTGGAATCTACATCGTGGTATAAGATGAAAACACATTGTAATCATGAGTCGTGACCTCTCGTAGGTTCAATGCCTTTGCTCAGAGTTCTTTGTATGGTTACCACTTGGTGTAGTGTTCTTTCTTGTTATAATCCTGTGACGCTGATATGTCAAGGAAAGTATCATCAAAAAGTTTGAACCAACAAAGATGATAACCTGCTAACCTTGACTACCGTAATGGGAAATATTTGTCATCGTTGTCCAATATTTTCCCTAATTTTGAGTGTCGACTTTGCAAATATATAATAACATGACTAATCTAGAATTGATGGATCTAGATTCTTAATTTACTGGTTTCTCCCAAAAAATAAAAAAATTTTAATTCACTTGGCTTCGTTTTGGGTTCAAATGTTCAAATTCCAAATAAGAGGTCTAACTAAGTTTTGCTACAAAATTGATTGTAACTTTAAGCTACAATATTACTCAATATCAAATTCACCATTAAATTACATATTCTTCTTATATTCTCCTGTAGGGTTTCGATTTTTGGACTAAGCTCAAAAATTAATGGGATCTTGACTCAGTGGACCCAGTACAACAAATTTGTAGAGAGCAGACCGAAGAGCTAGGCTTTAGTGAGGGGTAATAGTTAAAACGGGTTTTTATGTTGATCAAATAGAAATGAGCTAAGTTTATCGAAGAAAGCTCTTCCTCAGCACAATCCGAGGAGCTCTACTTTTGTATATATTGGGTAGTAATGGATGCAAGAGTTCTTGAGATCGCCATGATGCTTTCTCTCCCTCTTTTCCCACCCCCTTTCTTGTGGTGAGTTTCTCCTCTTATATAGTCCTTTTTAATCGATCTTGACCTTCCATCCGTCAGTTATCCAAGCCTACACTTGAGTGTCTGTCCCATCAGGCGTCCTCTCTTGCGTTCTGTGAGTTGCGATAATCAAGGTAGTACTGTTCAAGAGTCGTTTTCTCATTAATGCGGCCAGAACATTAGTTGTGGGCATTTAATGTGAACGTGACAGTTTCTCCGTGAATTGCTCCTCCGCCATGCTCCCATAGCTGGTCCATTATACTCGTCCTTCTTTTTGGAATGCTTTGGGAGGCTGCCTTTGATGGTGTGCTGCTCTTCCCTTCTATGATCTTGGTTGACTGAGGACAGGATCGTTCTCAGCAATGTTCCTCGGCAATTTAGGCTTTCTTTGTTCGTCCTTGGACATTCCTTCCTCCTCAGCATGGGCCTTGGGCTCATTATGAAATGGGCCGAGGTCGCCAAATTCTTTGGCCCCACATCTCCATACTTGCAAAATTTCTAGAAAATTAAAGACCAATAACTATGTCATCAATAAATTATTTAAATTGTAAGTTTTTGTAGTTTAAAATTATGTATAAAATATAAGCTTATAGATCATATAGTAAATAATATTTGATTAATACAAAATTTGACATGTGTATTAAGAGCGTAAAAAACATGCAATTAAACGGTTAGATTTTCAAAATATGTATTAATGTTTATTTTATTGAATAAAGTTGTAACCTAAGGTTACAACTAATTTTGTAACTAAATTTTGTTCTCAATATATATTCTTTTTTTTTTCTCTTTTTGTTAAGTGAAAAAAAAAAAAGTGGTTTGCACCACTTGTACCTTTTTGGCTCACTTAAACTCAAATTTAACATGGTGTGGAATCATCTAACTAATAGTAAAGCTTACCATTATTCAAATTCACAACCTCAGACTTAGAAGGTAACGAAACACAAGGACTTCATATGTTATCTTTGATCTTTATACTTCTTTTTTTTTCTTTTTTTTAATAATGAAAACGTTGACCTTTGCACTTAACATTTAATGTACTTCGATACTTAATGAATATAACTAGTCAAGGCAGCACGTGCTAGCCATAGGAAAAAAAAAAGTAGTAATTAGTATCAATTTTAGATTTTATTTGTATCACAAAATAAAGATATAAATTATTTGATTTTTTAAATGCATAGAGATTTACATTAATCAAAAGAGACATTAATTTTAAGAATTTTAAAAATTATGTTATAAAAAGTTAATCTCATTTGTATAAGACCGTGACAGATTCCAATCCAATATTTTATTATTTTATTTTGACCTATAACTTACACCTTAATAGTTGTGAATATATTGGGTTTGTTTGGATACAACTGATTGTTGCTGAAAACACTGTAGCAAAATAATTTTTAAATGTGTGAATAGTACCGTGGGACCCATTTTTAATATTTTTTCTGAATAAAGTGACTGTGGGTCTCATGAACAGTGCGTGAACAGTGTTTTTTGTCTCATGAACAGTAACTTTTGTCCCTAAACGAGTAAAAAAAAAAAAAAAGGAGAAAACGTGTCGCAGGATTCAGCGGAAAACGCTAAATCCAAACTGATACATTGTAATAACAACAAAATGTCACGATGTTTTTAGTTGTGCTAGATCTCGGTATAATATTTTATTATTTTATTTTGACCCATAAGGAATTGACACATGTGTCACAACATTTTCATAATATCTCTATATATACATTGTACTTAATTACAATGTAAATTTATATTGTAGACAATAACAAATTGGCAAATTTTGTACACATTTACAAAATTTGTACAATATTTACCATTTTTTGTGCAAATGTGTATAATGTTAACCACTTTTGTGTATTTACAATGTAAACTTGCATTGCAAGTACAAAGTAAATATATAAAGATCTTTTAAAAAAAAAAAAAAAAAAAACAACTGGCATACTTGAAGGGGAAAAAAAAGTGCACCTCACTGATTGAATAAACCAAAAAAAATACTATTCATGAGTCTTTGGCTCTTTTTATATAGTTAATAGATATGTCAGCTTACATAAATATTTAAAAGAAAAAAAAAACACAAACCAATAATTGGAAAAACAAAAAAAAAAAACTTTAGGCACTGTAAAAATTAATGTTAAAATGTTGTGGACTTAGCATTTTTTATTTGATCTATAAGAAACTGAGATCTCAACAATTATGAAAATATTGTGATAACAATAAGTGTTGTAACATTTTCTCAAAACATTTATTTTTAGTTGTGATTTGTCACAGTCTCATATTTTATTATTTTATTTTGACTTGTAAGAAATTGACACGTCAATAATTCTGAAAATATTGTAAAATTTGTTTTGTTAGTATAACAATATATATACCAGTTTACATAATATTTAAAAGAAGAAAAAAAACACAAACCGATTACTGGAAAAAAAAAAAAAAAACTTTAGGCACTGTAGCTACCGTGCCAGTTGAATAAACCAAAATCATTGTACAATAAGTGTTGTAACATTTTCTCAAAACATTTATTTTTAGTTGTGATTGGTCACAGTTTCATATTTTATTATTTTATTTTGACTTGTAAGAAATTGACATGTTAATAATTGTGAAAATATTGTGAAATTTATTGTGTCAGTATAACAATATATATACCAGTTTACATAAATATTTAAAAGGAAAAAAAAACTGTAACTACTATAGCTACAGTGCCACTTGCACACTGTTACTATTCAAAACTTGAGAGAAAAAAAAGTGGCTCACAAAACCAAAGCCCTATAGCTACAGTGCTTCAACGCATTTGCGTACGTCAATAATTGTGAAATATTGTAAAATTTGTTTTGTCAGTATAACAATATATACCAGCTTACATAAATATTTAAAGGAAAAAAAAAAACACAAACCGATTACTAAAAAAAAAAAAAAACTGTAACTATTGTAGAAGTGGCACTGTAGTTACTGTTCAAAATTTGGAAAAAAAAAAAAAAAAGTGGCTCACGAACCAAATCAGTGCAACTACAGTAGTTTAGCACATTCGCGCTTTTATATATAGTAGCTACATTGCCAGTTAACTAAACCAAAAGTACTGTAGCTACCGTGCATACACGCATTCGCAATAAAGCAAAAGTACTACACAATAAGTGTTGTAACATTTTCTCAAAACATTTATTTTTAATAGTGATTAGTCACAATCTTATATTTTATTATTTTATTTCGACTTGTAAGAAATTGATATGTCAATAATTGTAAAAATATTGTGAAATTTGTTGTGTCAATATAACAATATATATAACAGCTTACATAAATATTAAAAAAAAAAACACAAACCGATGAAAAAAAAACTTAAAAAAAAAAAAAAAAAAAAACTAAACTAAACTAAACTAAACTTTAGGCATTGTAGCTACAGTGCCGGTAACTAAACCAAAAACACTGTTGTAGCTACATTGTTACAGTCCATGCGCTTTGTTGTGTCAGTATAACAATATATATACCAGCTTATATAAATATTGAAAAAAAAAAAAAAAAAAAACACAAACTGATTACCGAGAAAAAAAAAAAAAAAACTTTAGGCACTATAACTACAGTTCCAATCAATAATTGTGAAAATATTGTGAAATTTGTTGCATCAGTATAACAATATATATACCAGCTTCTATAAATATTTTTTTAAAAAAATAGGGACTATAGCTACAGTACCGGTTAGCTAAACCAAAAGCATGGTATATAAAGAAGAAAGAAAATACAAAAAAACAAAAAGCACAAAACAAACCCAAAAAAAAGACTCACCAAAGTACTGTTGTCACTACAGTGCTTGTACAGTGCAAACACCCTGAGTGCACAGTGCCGAAACTCTGTAGCAGCATAGCCGCTTTTATATATAAAGATGTACTTTCTATCAACAACAACAACAAAACTATAAATACTCATTCGTCCACTTGGAAATAAGGAAGAGATTTCCATAACAAGAGATACAACTTTATAACTCATGCACATTTAGGTTCACCATAATTCATAACATTTCATCTCTCTTTGTTGTGAATTTTGTTTTGCCCTTAAATTTTATCTCCTTTAAAATTAGATACTGTTGCCATGTAGTTATGTTAATACGTTTCACTAATTTAAACTATATCTGCCTAGAGTGCCTTGCATAATATATATGTATTGTCGAATAAAAATATCATTGAACAAGGAAAACCATGAGAAACATTACAAAAAACAAGCTCTACCCATCTTCACCGGAAGGGCAGAAGACCCACTCCACTTTGGGATAGAGGAGATGGGCCGTTTGGGCACATAGGAAGTAATGAAAATTATGAAACAAACCCAGGTTTTTGAGGTAATTATTAAGTACACGCGGAGAAACATTGAAGTGGTCATTCTAACCATTGAAATGATGTTACCTATGCAAATGTATGAGTTAGTTTTTTAACGAGTACAAAATAAAAAATCACCAAATGATGTCATATGTGCATAAATAACAGTATTTTATTGTAGTTAGGAGGATTAAGGAGGACCACTTTTACAATCTTTCGATGGACCTAATAATGAAATGATGCCACCTATGCGAATGTCTAAGTCAACTTTCTAATGAGCAAAAAAAAAAAAAAAAAATCACCAAATAATGTAATATTTGCATAAATAACAGTATTTGATTGTTGTTAAGAGGATTAGGTAAGATCATTTTTACAATTTTTTGGTGGACCTAATAATTTTTTTAGGTTCTCTTCTAAAGGTCCCATTTGGTACGCAAGTTTAAACACATATTTTCTATTTTTAAACAACATTATATGATTTTTACATATTTTTCTATCCATACATATTTTTAAAAAAATTAAAAATTATTATTTAAACACACACCATTGCAGAGTTCAAACTTCAAACTACTTTTGAGGCCCTTCATAAGTCTTGCTATTCCCTTTGATAATTAATATATATTGTTTGTTGTAAAATAAATGCACGTTTAAAACGAAGTATATATTTTAAATATAAGCACCATAAGTCCACGACAACAATAATAATAATGGTACGTAATTGTTGAAAGTGAAAACTGCGAAGTTTGAATTGTGCACCCTATTTATTCCTATCTAAAAGAAGAAAAGAAAAAAAAAAAAAAAAAGAAGAAAAAGAGAGTTATATAATGTGCAAGTAGAGAGAGAGAAAGAGAGAGAGAGTGAGATGATGTAACTGTTGTTGCCGTTAACGGGTTAAGAGTTGGCGTGCTGAGTAGACTTAACAGCTGACTGGTCTGTGGAAATTTTGTACGTTTAAAGTAAAAGAAAAACCACAACATAAAACACGTGGTCCAGATTCTGTTTAGATTCCGTACAGTACAACCAAGCCACGTAGTTGGAGTTAGTGTAAAAATTAATACGTGTTTCTTTAACGGGGAAATAACAAAGTTTAAACATAAATGAATATGGACTTAACTGGGTTATTTGAATGGTAGGTAAAGTATGTTTATTTGGTATATGAGACTTCAACGTAAATTAAGAGCTCTTAATTTGAGAATGTTAAAGGCACGTCGGTCCTTATGCCCATAATAACATTTTGTTCATGTCAACTGGCTTAATTTTTGATTGAATATTAACATTTGTGAAAAAATACTTGCTGCGCACCTATTGAACAAGGCTCCTTTCAAGTCAAACGGAGATTACCAGCTCTGGAGAGACCAACCATTGTACTTCTAGGGGAAGGTCTAACATAGCGGAAGGCCACGGCTTTTGTGAGTGTTCAGCACAATACGGTACGGTATGCCACCAGCATAAATGAGGCACACAAGAGCCACTGGCACAAGATAGATTTAATGCTAGCCTGGAAGTGATTCGCTACTAAGTCGGGTAGCGGCCCGCCTATTGTAGAATCGTCGATAACCTGGTTGCCACTATCATGTGTGTAAAGACTTACTATATAGGCATACTGGAAACCGTTTGGCAAGTCAAGGGACCCTGGAATCCGCCCCTTAGCTATAACGTTCCAGAGTCATGCAGAACAGACACTAACCGTTCTCCAATTACTATTAATTAATTGGACCTTCAAGGAACGAGTAGAGTACAAAAACGAAAGATTCGAGTAACCCTCCGAGCTAGGGAGATATTAAAAAAGGCCATAGCAAGGAGACTTTAACAGACCAGTTAGAGTAAAGCCTCCACTTTCATAAGAAGAGCGTCAATAGGATAAAACAGCAATCCCAAGACTAGCTTTCCCGGACAATGTATATTGTGAAATGGTGGCGCTATAACAAATCTAGAGTACCTTAACTTGCGGTTGCTGCACAAAAGCTGGTCACCTTAACCAGTCATACCCATTTATGGAGATTCGGGATCTGAAGCTAAAATGAAAGCCATAAAACAAGTAGCTACTCCTATTGCAATTGGGACTTCTTTTAAGCCAGCCCACCAAAGAATTCCACCTCGACTCCCCTCTACCAGAGAATCTATGAATTCCGAGCACCTGCAGTAGCAGCAGGGATGGGAAAGACAAATAATCAGCCAACTATGTATGCCTTCAAGCCTGCCTTCCTCTCATCTTCCTTATGGAATGGGCTCCTCCTTAGAATTTAACGAGATTTAGAATCTTGGATGAATCTT